>NC_045456.1:1123490-1176360 GCF_002776525.5 Piliocolobus tephrosceles
CCCCCCCCCCCCCCCCCCGCCCCGACAGTCTGAGCCTGAGCTCACTTGCAAGACCTTTAAAATATTATTGTAGCCAAAGGAAATCCATAAGGCTTTTTTCAAAGTTCCAACAACCCTGACAGAAGCAGATTAAAATATGACAAAGCAAATCCAAAACCTAAATCACCACCACTTTAAGGGGGATAAAAATATATACATATACATATATATGTGTATCCATACACATTCATAAGTATGTACATATACACTTTGTTTGTAATGATTATAACAGAAATCATGTAACCAGGTTTTTTAAGTGCAATCATTAATCTTGCCATTGGTTAGGCAAGCCAGATTCCTGTTTTTGAGATGGACAAATCCACAGTGACCCCCAAAATACATCCCTCTTCACCCATCTCCCAGGGTGTTCAGGAACTCTGCCTGAAGGAAGACTCAAGGTGCATCTGCTTTTCCCATCTGTTTTGAGCCCTGATAGTGTTTTAGTGTTTTGGAGGTTTCGTTATTGAAGAACAGTGGGAAAAAAAAGAATTAAGTTACCACTGCTAAATTTGTACAATTCATCTCAGCAACCTGGCCACATCCTTGAATCTATTTTTTCAAGCAGTTCTGGCCTTAAGTTTCAGATTCATGCAATTTCCCTGGTTTTGACAATCTGTAGGCTGTTTCAGTACCCAAACCCAATGATTACAGTGCCAAGACCATTATTTTTTTTTCAACTCCAAGGGAAGCCTTCCATTTTTTTTTCAACTTTACGTTCAGCATTTGCTGCCACATTCTCAGTGTCTTCATTGCCTTTCAACTTGAACAGTCTTCTTTCAAGTTGGGAGTGAGAAGCTAATGAAATTCAGGAAGAACAACGTAAGTGCAATCTCATCCCTGAGGAAAAATGCAGCCCTTCATTTTGCCTAAGATTGAAAACCTCAACTCGTGTTCCTTGAAAATGTGCTTCCAGACCATCTTCATCATCGCCCTCATTCTATTCTGGGTAAAAGGAGAAAACATACGTGAAATACTTAGAAAAGCTTAAAGCACTATACAAATATAACGGTTGGTTATTATTATATCCAGACACAGGCTGCTGTTCAGACATGTGATTCTCTTCCACAATGATCCAAGGGCTAAGTCTTCTTACAACCGATCCAAGAGTAGTAATTAGTAATTTATCTGACCCTCACTCTGGTACTGCTTGGAGTTGGGGGGTTGGATGGAGACATAAAACTAATTACTGTTTTATGATCTTTACAGTATCAAACCAGAGGTAGCTCTTATTATGTCGGCCTGATACCCACCTGACTAGACCAGGGGAGATTTTTATTTAAGGGCTGGACCTAGCTGGCCTCGTATTATACCCAGATTTCAAGGTAAGAAACATCTAATTCAACTCTCTTATTTGACACATGGGCCAAATATAATCCAAAGACATAAAGTGGCTTGCCCAGTGTTTCACAGTGACTCAGAGCCAAGCAGAAACTCTGTCACAGTCCTGAGGCAGCATCATATTCAGAATCATACTGTCTTTAGCTGAAACACACTGATGATGGACGCAATGATTAGTAAATAGGTAAACAGACAGATGGATTTCTTACATAGTATTTACAGATGGGTATAACAAGCTGGTCTGAACATTGAGGATTTTGTTGACAAATCTTGTGAAAAACAGAATTTGCAAAGTATTTCCATCTGGCTGGGTGCAGTGACTCATGCCTGTAATCCCAGCACTTTAGGAGGCGGAGATGGATGGATCACCTGAGGTTAGGAGTTCAAGACCAGCCTGACCAACATGACAAACCACTGTCTCTACTGAAAATACAAAAATTAGCCAGGCATGGTAGTGCATGCCTGTAATCCCAGCTACTCAGAAGGCTGAGGCAGGAGAATCACTTGAACCCAGGGGGCAGAGGTTGCAGTGAGCCAAGATCGCACCACTGCACTCCAGCCTGGGAGACATAGCGAGACTCCATCTCAAAAAAAAAAAAAAGTATTTCCATCTGTGGTAAAGTAGCACTCGTACCCAATAATAATTTACAACTTAGCTCACCAAATGATTCAGAGAACAAACCTGATCATTACAGGAAACTACAGTTGTCAGCACTAATAAAGGTAATTAACATTGATGTTTAAGTTTTTTTGCTTACCGAGTAACTGGCAAGGGATTTAAAAGAAATAACTTTATGAGGAAATTAACCAGCCGTCCCATAACTCTGTACTTTGGTTCCATTGTTTTAAACATCTTAATTGCCAGGAAAACTTAAGCACACAACATGAAAGAAATAGATTGGGAACTCAGGGAGTGTGGTTCATCAGTTTCCACAGCTTCCTTTTTTCGTTATAATACAGTTTCCATTTTTAATTAAATGAATAAAATAGCTGTGTTGCCTGTGAGATTACATACAATTGCCAAATAAAGCTGCAGACATCTCTCTCCTTAATGTGCTTAGAGAAGACTGCTATGCTGTCTTAAATAGACACATTTTCTTTACTTATCTTGTTTTGAATTTGTACAGGCTTATAAAGTCACAACAGATGTTTCCTGTGGGTACCGGGTAGCAAATAAATTATACATCAGTTTCCCATTGGTTTTTCTTTCTTAGCAGTCATCAGATTCTTTTGAGCTCAAAATTGGCTAAGGAAAAAATCAAGTCTACTTTCCATATTCTGTATACTCCTATATGGAGAATGTAGGCCAAGCGAATGACAGTTAGCCTGGGCATTCAGAATTTTTATTTTTATTTTTTTAAAAGGAAAGATAGTTTAACTACCTGTCCATCTCCCATTGTATCAAAGTTTAAAAATCGCACCAGCACACCAACAGGAATTTACTCTGTACCAGGCAGAAGGTGAGGCACAATGGAGGATAGAGAGTGATAATGGTCTCTGACTTCAGAAGACTACCATCAAAGCAACTAACTTAAACACAGTAGCAACACATTGAGGGGAAGCGTGAAGTTCCTCTCTCCAGAGTTCTGAAAGCATTTTCGTAGGTAGGGACTTAGTTATAAAGAAGATGGCCACCCAAGCTTCCTTAAGTTCTATGAGTCAAATTATATCCAGTGAAAATTTGTGTAGATTTGAAATATTAGACAAAAAATACCAAACTTCAGCAATGACACACAAGTTAAGAGAGATGACTTTGAAATGGGCTCTGCCATCCCCACCTATCATTCAGATTATCTGGTATAATAATCACATTTGGATAGAATGGAAAAAGGTGAGAAAGAGCCAAGGGCAAGGTCCTCAGTGACTCTCCAACTGTAGATGACAGTGCAAAGAAAGAGGTCTCAGGAATGACTGGTTTGTGTGAGCCCTATAGAAAGAGTGGTTTCCTAATAAGAGCAAAATAGCAATGGCCTGGCTACTCTGGGAGAATGCCAAGTCATCCCTAGGTCCCAGGTCTCTGAGGAGTGGTTGTAATGAACAGCATTCACGTGGTTGTAGTTTCAAGGATGGGAGGAGAGGGGGCAGTTGTATAACTAGATTAAAAGCATTCATTTACAATGAAACTGTGTCCAAGGAGGAAGACTGGGAAATGTTAAAAGGTAAACTAGCAGGGGAATGGTAACTGAGGGCCGGAACAATCTCAGACTGGATAAAGATAATACCAAAGAGGATGGAGGAGTAGGGAGTTCACCTTTGCTTAGTGAGAAGCAGGGTTTCTGGAGATGGAACCATGAGGCTACCAAATGGTCTTTCCTCTGGTCTCATTAACTACCCAGGTCTGGAAAGGCTTGTGTTTTCCAATTTATAGAGAGGTGAGGATATTCCAGAAAGACTGACAAGCTAAGAATTGAAAGCTTGTCTCAAATAAGCCTTTATTATCCAAGATGCTTCATTGTTTACAATGTAAATTGTATCTTCAAAACTGTTCACATCTTAGCCCAACGAATACATACTCCTATTATTTTTCTACTTCATTGTTTGGGCAACTCCCATCCCCAACTCTAAAAAGCCATCGTCGTCGTTATTTATTACAATAAACATGGTGATGATGTGAGAGTCTAGAAATTATCATTGTTAAGTCTGACCCAGGTTTTGCAAGCATGGCTATGGTCTGTCCTTGTCACTTCTGAAATTGCTTGTCACTACTCAATGCAATGTGTAAGTTGTGGCAGCTGTAATTGGAGCAAAGAATCTATTGCTGCTGATCATGAAAAATTGTTCTGAAGCATCTTCTGCAAGGCAGCTCTTTTCTAAAAGTGGCCCATTATTTCTTGTATTCTAACCATTTTGTTCTAACGAGTCAAACAAGTCCTCTGACTAACAAGTCAAAGGAGCAATAGGCCAAGGAGTGGGTGTGTACAGAGCTGATGACAGCCTGGCTCCCTTCCCATGTCCTTACTTGCTCTCCATAGCTCAACTGAGTCAACTAGCAGCCCAGGTTGAGGGCTCTTTTAGTTCCTGACATATGCACAAGTTTGGAATATATTGTTCCAAACACAGTAGCTGGGTTCCTCTGTTGCAACTGGGATTTCCTTTACCAGCAGCCTTATCTGAAATCTTATGTCTTCCCCAACAACCCCAACCCAAGACAATAACTTAGAATACCTGTAACCTGATCCATAGCTTCCTCGCCATCACTCTTATTCTCTGTGGTCCCATCTGCCTTACTTGCGTTCCTTAGCTCTCACTATCAACACCGCCCATCTAGAATAGAAGAAAAAGGCAGGACGAAGTATAGCATCGGCACTTGAAAGTGGTGATTCTTTAACTTTTGTGCCTGAGCACCTCACTCTTAAAGAGGCACTCACTCTCAGGAGAACAAAAGTGCCAACCTGCTCTTTCATGACCCTGAGAGTGAGTGCTGCCTTAAATGTTCCCTGGGCACCTCCCTTACCTTACCCTAGCCTTGGACCTGAGAAATTCCATCCTTATCCACAGCCCATTTAGCAGGACATTGATACCCTGTGTATTGTTGTTGCTGTTTAACAAATCACCTCCAAAACTAGTGGCTTAAAATAACAACTATATCATAATTCTGAGGACTGGCAAGTTGGGCTGGGCTCAGATGGACAGTTATTCTGGTCTCAGCTGGGCTGTCTCATGGAATCTTGGTTAGCTGTGGGTGGGCTAATTGGCTCTGCTTGCGGAGGTTGATTGGTTGTTGACTGGGGTGCCTCAGATCACCTCCACAAAGTCTCCTAGCCTCCAACAAGGACTTGTTCTCATGGAAGGGAGTCAAGGCTGTAAGACAAAGCAGAAGTGAACAAAGCATCTTGATGCCTAGGCTTGGAGATAGCACAGAGTCATTTCTGCTGCATTCTGTTGGCCAAAGAGAATCATGAGGTCAGCCCAGATTCAAAGTATGAGAAATTAGCTTTACCTCTTGATGGAAGGAGCTCACATTGCAGAAGTCACATTGCAAAAGGCCTATATACATGAAGGGGTGAAGAAATGTAGCCATTTTAATCATCAATCTACCATACTTTGCCTTGCCTAGCCTCACTGTGGGTAGGCCTCTTCCCCAAGTCTGATCCCTATTTTCAAACCCTTAACCAATTTAAGTATGATTCTGCTGCATATGGTAGCTATCTAATTAACTGGATAATAGCTAACTGTTTGCCAAGTTTTCAACAGCCATCTGGATTCCCAATGGATCTATACATGCCTATGAATTCATTGATAACAAAAAAATCTAGAAGTTAGAAATTATCACATTCCTTTGGCAATGTTTCTAGACTGCTATAATCTCTCCAAGAGGCCAACTTCCGTGTCAATTTTACTTCCATTCTTCCCACTTGTCCCTGTTTTTGCTCTCTCTTTTTGTAACAGAACCTCTCCTCCTTCCAATGAAGGACTCAGTACAAAGAGTCTTACACTCAAAGCCTCACTCGAGTCTCCCTGAGTGACAACTGTGAGAATTTCTTACCAAAATCAGTGATTCTCAAAGAATAGTCTCTTCAACAAATGATGCTAGGCCAACTGGATATCCATATGCAAAAGAATGAAGTTGGACCCTTATCTCATACCATCTGCAAAAATCAACTCAAAATGGATCAAAGACTTAAATATAAAACCTAAAACTATAAAAACTCTTAAAAGAAAACATGTGAGTAAATATTCATGGCCTTGAATTTGACAATGGATTCTTAGATATGACCAAAAACACAAGCAACAACAATGAAAAATAGATAAATTTGACCTCATCAAAATTAAAAAAACTTTTGTGAATCAAAGGATACCATCAAGAAAGTGAAAAAACAACCCACAAAATGGTGGAAAAATTTATAAGGGTCTAGTATCCAGAGTATTTTTTTAAAACTCTCACAATTATGATATGGCTATAATACTTTTTTTAAAGAAACAAGTGTTGGCCAGGATGTGGAGAAATTAGAACCCTTATACTTTGCTAGTGAAAATGTAAAATGGTATATCTGCCATGAAAAATAGTTTGGGGATTCCTCAAAAAATTTAACATAGAATTATATGACCCAGCAATTCCACCCCTAGGAACATACCCAAAAGAATTGAAAACAGGTGTTCAATATTTATACACAAATATTTATAGCATCTAGCCAAAAGGTAGAAACAACCTATGTCCATCATTGAACGAATGGATAAGCAAAATGTCGTATATCCATAAAATGGAATACTATTCAACCATAAAAAGAAATGAAGCATTGACCCATGCTACAATGTAGATGAACGTGGAAAACATTATGCTTAATGAGAGAAGCCAGGCGCAAAAGTTCACACTTTGTATTATTCCACTTACATGAAATATCCAGAATAGGCTAATCCATAGACAGAAATCAAATTAATGGTTCCCAGGGGTAACCTATACCAGATAATTCAGAGATAGAATCTTGGTGGCTGGTATCCTTCTGGGTGGAATGGTAGTTTGTAAGAGCATCCCAGAGCAACTAGAGCCACGGGCTCTGAATAAAAATTGTTCAGGAAAAAGCAGTAAGAGTCCAAAAGGAAGACACTATTTTATTATCACATGGAAAAGTCAAATCTAAACCTGAGAACAGGTGAGCCAGAGGTCAGGAGTAAACAGGTACAGGGGGATACGAAGAATTGGAGGATGGCTGCTTAGTGGATACAGGGTCTCCTTTGGGGATGGTGAAAATGTTTGGGGACTAAATAAAGGTGATAATCGCACAACATTATGAATCTACTAACTACCACTTAATTGTTTACTTTAAACATGGTTAATTATATGTTTTTGAATTTCACCTAAATTGAAAAAGAAATGTGTGCTCTGAAAAAAAGTCAATTTTTCTCAACCTTGTCTGTACATTACTTTTACTTGAAGAATTTTTTAAACACATCAATGTGCTACCTACCCCCTAAAATTCAGTAGGTCAGGAGTGGAACCCAAGCAGCAGTATTGTTTTAGAAACTCTTGTGGTAATTCTAATTAGTAATAATGTTTGAGAATTGCTGGCATACATAAAAAAGAATGGTTGAAACATAACCAACTTAAAGCAACTTGTCATTTATCAAGTACCTACAAAACACTGCAGTGGTTTGCTTAGCACAGTGGGAGGATGTAAGGATGATTTCCAGTTTTCACAGTTACCCATCTTCTACATATGCACTCTGCTTGTGGAGTTGTGCCACAGAGCTC
Source organism: Piliocolobus tephrosceles (assembly GCF_002776525.5). Classification (NCBI taxonomy): domain Eukaryota; kingdom Metazoa; phylum Chordata; class Mammalia; order Primates; family Cercopithecidae; genus Piliocolobus; species Piliocolobus tephrosceles. The sequence continues at coordinate 1,131,058 of NC_045456.1, forward strand.
AGACATGACCCCAGGTATCTCTGGAGGCCCAAGACAAATGACGTTACCTTGGGTTCTTTCAGGGTTATCAAAATGTCTAACATGGGCTTCTAACTATTCCAAATGTAACAGTTAGATATGATCACAATAACACTATATAACAAATCACTCCAAGCCTTAGGAGCTTCCAAAAAATTTTCACAAATCTATGAGCTATAAGACGGCTCTGCTTCAGCCTGCATTGGCTGAAGCTGCTCTGCTCCACATGTCTCTCATCCTCCTCATGGCATTGGAAGGCTAGCCATAATCTGTGTTTCTAATGGAAATAGCAGGGGTTTAAAAGAATAGACCCTACTTAGCACATTGTATTTATTTATTTATTATTGACGAATTATGGTTGTATTTATTTATGGGGTACAAAGTGGTGTTATAATTTTTAATATACGTGAAATGATTAAAAATCCCTACATGCATCACAGCTTGGCCAAAGGAAGTTACATGGCCAAGCCCAAGTCAAGGCCAAGAGAAAATACTCCACTCAAAATGAGGTAATCAGAGAAGGACCTTAAAGTTACATGGCAAAGAGCATGGTTACAAAAAGAATTGGCCAGATGCAGTGGCTCATGCCTGTAATGCCAGCACTTTGGGAGGCTGAGGCAGGCGGATCACTTGAGGTCAGGAGTTCGAGACCAGCCTGGGCAACATGGCAAAATCCCATCTCTACTAAAAATACAAAAATTAGCCAGGCATGGTGGCGCACACCTACTATCCCAGCTACTCAGGAGGCTGAGGCTGGAGAATTGCTTGAACCCGAGAGGCAGAGATTGGAGTAAACTGAGCTCATGCTACTGTACTCCAGCCTGGGTGACAGAATAAGACACCGTCTCAAAAAAAAAAAAAAGACTGAAAATTCAGGACAATCAATCTATCACATGTAGTAATAATAATTATACAGATGGTACTGAAATTAATGTTATTTATTGGGTACAATGTGCTAAAAATAATAAATTCATTATCTCATTTGATCCTTAAGACCAACTTTATAAAGTAGATTATTATTACCTCCATTTCCAAAAGAAGATATGGAGGCCCAGGGAAGCTAAACATTGAGCTCAAAATCACACCACTGGTAAGTACCAGGGCCATGATTCAAACTCAGGCATGTTCTACATTAAATCCTATATGTTCTTTCCACACCAGTGTGGTCCTGATGACAGATGTTTAGTCTGGGGACAAAATGTCTGATCCCCTGTTGTGAAGGACAAGCAGCAGGGATAAACTATACTAGATAATTCAGGGATAGAATCATGGGAGCTGGCATGTTTCTGGATGGAATGGTAGTTTTTTTTTTTTTTTTTTTTTTTTTTTTACTATTTCAGTTATGCAGAGGAAATAATATAATTCCTTTATTTGAAAAAGGATAGTGAACCTCAGAGATCAGTTAAATCTACTGCTGGAATGGGGATTCTTTCTAAACTGTGTTGTTCCCTCCCTTCAAACAGCTGTAGCTGTACACAGATGGAAAAACATTTGGTCAGAAAGCAGCAAATTAGTGTTTTTCAGGACCGAATTCGGCTCCCGCAGCTCCCGCGTCTCCATTCGTCTAGATTTTATTTCTTCTTTGCATTGACATTTTTGCAGACCCAGTTCATGCCATCCTGAACGCCCTCTCCTGTGAGAGCTGAGCAAGACTGGATCTGCCAGACTCGGTCTCGGATGGTATGCAGGTTCAGTCCTTCTGCAATTTCAGAGGCAGGAGCTGCTGTGAGCAAATCCTGCTTATTAGCAAAGATGAGCACTGGCACACAACTTAGTTTTTCTTCCTCCAATAATTCCGCTAGTTCCTGACCCGTCTCTTCAAATCTTTTTCTGTCTGCACTGTCGATTACATATATAAGAATATCGGTATTTTCAAAATTATTCCTCCAGTATGGTCTGATTTTCCTCTGTCCACCGATGTCCCAGACATTCAGTTTAAAACCTTGTGATTGTACACTTTTGATGTTGAAACCCTGGGTAGGTGTGATGTGGCTGATATCTTCAGATGCAAGCTGCTTCAGAAGAGTGGTCTTGCCAGCATTATCCAAGCCCAGGAGAAGTATTCTCACCTCCTGGTCTGGTGCACTTTTCAACTTGCGCAAAATTGAGAGCAAGCCCATCCTCCCGCCGAGTCCCTCCTCCTCCTCCTCCTCCTCCTCCTCCTGGAATGGTAGTTTTTAAGAGCATCCCAGAGCAACTAGAGCCACAGGCTCTAAATTAAAAAAAAAAAAAAGTGTCCAGGAAGAAGCAGTAAGAGTCTGAAAGGAAGATATTATTTTATTATCACATTGAAAAGTCAAATCTAAAGCTGAGAATAGGTGAGCCAGAGGTCAGGAGTAAACAGGTACAGGAGGTAAGGAGCAAGATGGAGATATGACAGATGTATTAGTTAGGTCAATCTAAGCAAGCTGTTAAATGATCCAAAACTATAATGGTTCAACACAATGAAACTTCATTTCTCTCACCATATAACGGTCCAAAGTAAGTACAGGCTTAGGGCAGAATGAGGTGGAGTTGCTCTGTTTCCAGACAATCATTTGGGAAAGTAGGTTGACAACATCTGTGCCACCTTCAACATATGGCTCGGAGATAACCTGAGGTATCATCGTCTTTGTCAGCTGGAAGAGCAAAAGCTCATAGAGACACATGAACAGGAAAGTTTATTGGGCCAGACATGAAATTTTCACTGAAATTTAATTGGCCATAACTCAGTCACATGACCTCACATGAACGGCAGAAAAGCTGTGTTCCCAAGAAGTGGCTGTGGATTTTAGTGAATGGCTAACAGCTTCTACCACAGAAGGAGAGTCAAGAACCTGTGCCCTGCTTGGGACTGCGTCGCTCAGAGTTTTCCTAGGTAACTTGGATTAAACAAGAGATCAAAGTGGACAGGTCTAATTTGTCCCTCTGGTAGACTCCCTATTTCGCTTCAATTCATCACAACTCTCTGCATCCACACCCTTGCCATGGCCTCTTTATGGGCAGAATATACTTATCTGCCTCTTGACTGTCATTTTGGCCATGTGACTTGCTTTGGCCAATAAAATGAGGCAGAAGTGACAGTATGTCAGTTCCAAACCTTGGCCTTAAAAGAACTCGTGTTTCTGCTTTCTCTCGTGTCCTTGCCATCACAAGATGGCAAATAAGAAGAACATACCTAGACCATCCCACTGGTCCCAGGTGGAAGATGAAAAACACATAGAACAAAACCAAATTGCCCCCAGCTGAACCCAGCCCAGATCTGGTAACTCCAAGCAACCTCCAGATTTGTGAGCCAAATACTCACTTTTTGTTGTTTGCTGATAATGTTACTTGCCGTTTTGTTGTTTGATGCTGTGGTTGGTTGGTATACACATTATTGTGGCCATAGTTAACTGATACACCACCCCAGCCCCATCTTACCACAGTTAATTGGCACACAGCCAGCAACGCCCTTAGACATGCCAGGTTGGGGATAGCACTTTCAATTGGCTTCTTTGAGCTAAATGCCATGCTGATTTTCAGGTAAATCCAAATGTGAGCGGCATTCTAGAATCCGTGGAGGCCCCCAAAGGAAGACAAGCCTTCATCCTTGCCAGCTGATTAAGTACACGATGCTGCTAACTGCATCATATTCAAAACCTCCTGACTCCTAACATGTTCCACAGAAGAAGCAGATGTCATCTTGACAGGATTTCTTTGTTTTCTCAATAGATGCTGCAAGAGCTGCCCATGCTCTCCAGAGCGGGCAATTTATCAAGAGATCAAGATTATTCACTGTGTTTTATTAATACATTTTATGCAGTCATACTGATTTCAAACAAAAGTGTCTTCTAATTGTTTTTGCCTCTCATTTGACGACAGCATTATTTTAGAACAATTGTATCAGTCCAAAAGTTATCTTGAGTATAAAATGTAAAGAGACTACACAAAGTGCTTCCACCTATAATGAAGTGTCAAAAACTTCCTGAATCTGACAGTTTTTCCTAGAAATTGAAAATAACATTTTACCTTTTCCCTCTCTGTAAAATCACTTTTCTTTTTAAGCAAGAAGACATTAGATGCCATGGAGTTTTCTGAATGTATTAAAATGAGCTGCAAATCAGCCTAATCTAAGCAGTCAAGTGGCATGTTCATATGTTACCGACATGACCGTCTCTGAATTGCCCTCATCCTCCCATTTCTAAAGGCAGGTCTCTCCTTCTTTGTGAAACTCTCCCTCTGAATGCAATAAGTAGAAGTACAGTCTCCAGTCTCAGGGGAAGCTTGAATCATATACATTGTTGCAGCCAATAAAATGCACCTTTCAGACTTCCAGCTGCCAGGGACCTGGGCCCTAGCTGCTGGACTTTGAAATTCATTACTGCATTTGTGCAGGGCACACCTCCCACTGGCTGCTTCTCACCAATGACTGAGCCCAGTATGGGTACTAAGTAAAGCGGTCCCATTCCTAAGAGACATTATTCTCCGATGGCCAAGGTTGGTTGGGGGACATCTTGACAACCTCGTCAAACCTTTTTTTTTTTTTTGACTGCACACGAGTCTAAAATTTTTTCACCAAATCTCTTGTCCTCCCCCTTCACTCAGGTCACACTTGGATTGTGGCCTAATGGCTCTCTCAGCCTTTCTCAGCTCCAAAAGCTGTGTACATTTAATCCTGTCTTGACATCTGCTTCTTAGAGGATTGGACTTACACACCCATGCATAGTATATGTGTGGAATGAAAGGCCATCAGACAGCCCCATTTATCTTTAGGGTCACCAGCCCAGAAGAGAATGGTCTTTCTGCTCTTAAGAAAACCTACTCTTAAGTAAACCCAACAAATTTTCTGGCTGGCCTAATATTAAATTTTCTGCATTTGCTTAGTGTGCATCATAATTGATTATAACAATAATAACCTACCTCTTGGTTATTACTATAATCAAAGAAAATACATATAGTAATCCCATTTACTTACCGTGTTTAAACATGACCTAAGACTCACTAAATATGATTACCTATCTTATTTGCTTCATTCTCTGTATGGTTCAGGCTATTTCCCAGAGAAGAGCGTCCTTCATTTGGTAGGAACGATAGGCTGAGGGCAATGCAAGAGTGGTTAAATAGCTGAGCAGGTTGATAACATTCAATAATGCCACAACCCGACTTCAAAACTTTGCTGGCCCCTCATTTCCAGACAACGAAATCCAAACAAACAAACAGAAACCCCACAGACAACATCCAAACAAAATTCCAGACAACAAAAACTCATGACATGATATATAACTCTCTAATGAGCCAAAGTCCTCCTCCTAGTTTTTCCCCACATGGGAAGTTGATATTACTCTAGGTTTCCACACTTCTGGTAATTCAGTTTGGCCACAGAGACCTTGAGAAAGTTACACACCTACCTCATAGCTGGCCCCAATTTACCCTCTTAGTCTCCCCTACTTGGCCTCCTGTCACTTTCCAATAATATCCTTCAGGTGCCTCCTTCTTATCTAATTCCAAAAGAATTAAAATAGCATTTGGAGAATAAGCTCCTGCCGCGCTCGAGCAAGGTAGAGATAAGATCTATATGTTGGGAGAGAGAGGACATCATTGATTGGCTAGGAGGAAGGAGGGAAGGAGAATTAGCATCTGAACATGACCCAACATCTATGTATTCTCACTCTATCTTTTTTATTAAGACAGCTGATCATTTCAACATAGTGTTTTTTTCCTATAAAAATAAGTTTCTGCTGGCTATTGGTCTCTATCTCAGACACCTATTTTCCAAATAGTTTTTGGTTAGCAACTTTCAAAGCAACATTTGTATCATAGCCTGTAGGACAATGACTAAAACATGCTATTGCTGACTTGCCTAACCAATGTACAAGAGCAACCTGAATGAAATCTCTTGGTGGAATTTCATCTTGAACCCTGCCCTTGCCCTGAAACCTTACCTGGGATGCCCCATGACAGTCTATTAAGGTTTGGTCTACATAAAATTCTTACCGCTCTGTCTGAACGACATATTTCTTGTCTCCCCATTTTCTGTAGTCCCCTGAATTTCCAGAGCCATACTCTATTCTGTACCACAGTGCTGAACTCCTGTTAGTTCTTGTCCCATTGGTTCTTGACTCCTTCTTGGTGCTTGGTCTGCACCAGATGCGCTACTTGATCTGTCATTGTTCATTCCCTCAGTGCCCAGCACACAGCACACTGTACCGTCATTCCAAACAAATGTCCCCATATCAGAGTGTATAATAAACTAGAACTAGGCAGGTATGGGAAGGAGATTGGAGCACAAAGCTATGGCATTGCTCCTGGTCGTTTTTAACACCATTTCATTCCTTTCATAGAACCTTAACTTTCAACACTGAGAGTATCTGCTGCATCTCAAAGGCTCAAATACCACCCGAGTCATCTGTGAATGAGGCCTCAATACAGAGGGTGGGCCCGGCAATATCAAAGAACAAAAAGGAATTTAGAGCAGCATTTCCTCCCCAGAGCTTTTATAGAAGAAATATATTTCCCCAGAATGTGATCCATTGAAAAGCAGTTCTATAAATCATTAAAAGGTGCTGTATAAAAAAAGCTTTACTTCCACGGTCAAATAAGTCTGGGGGACTGTACACTAAGCAAACTTAGGTAATCTTCACTACAGGGCTTCTCAGAGCTTTTACTGCACTAATAGGAATTATGAATCACCAAGGAGTGGTTATAGCATGAAGCAGTTCTCACACTTATTTGGCCATGGGAGCCTTTTTTCTTTTTGAAGGTCTACTGGCGTCTTGCATAGCCCCGTGTTCAGAGGATCGTGGTTTGGGAAAAGCTAACCAAAGATAATGTCTCTCAGTCATAGATGACACAGGGGAGTAAAAATGATAGAAGACAGTTTCTGAAAAGCCATGTTCCTCACCAACCCCATGTGACACATACATTCCTCCCCCAACATGGGAAATTGATACTACTCTGGATTTCCATGCTTCTGGTAATTCAGTTTGGCTAGAGTGACCTTGAGAAAGTTACAAATCTACCTCAGGCATGGTTTCTTCATTTATGACAACTAGCCGTAAAGATATATCTTCCCACTCTAGTTCCCTAAGCTGTAAGAATTAATGGAGCCATTCCTAAGGAGTGATGTGAATTCCTTGGAGAAAGTCTCTATGTAAATACAAGGTCTTGTCATCTTAAATGCTATGGATTTATGTTCTGGACTATACAGTGACAACCATGCAGAGAGAGAGTGCCTCCATTATTTTTCAAAGCTGTAGAAGTCTGATCAACACATTAGCTTTTCAGCCATTGTCATTTCTAAATAGCATCCTCCCAAACCCTGCCTTTTCACATGAAATTCGTATTTCTTCCTTTGTGAACTGATAAGATGTGGCAGCAATGTACCCATGAAAGCCAGAACTCTTTGGTATTTCAGTATTAATATTTGTAAGTGCTAGAAAAGGTAAAGGACTTGCAATGAAGGCTGCATGTATATTACAACATTTATTTACACAATAGAGGGAAAAGGCAACATGGAAAGGGTAAATCAAGTTCTTCATTACTTATGTAAATCGGCCTTTGAGACCTAATTCTTAAGTGCCTAATCGCATGAAGGGAAAATTGAAGCAAGATTTCAAATTAACTTGGCATAAAGATATATTAATTAAATCAAGAAATAAGGAATGCTTTGGTGGTGTGGATGTGTGGTATTTGAAACACTGGGTTGAAACTGACTCAGATAAATTTTACTACAGACTAGTTTTGTTTTGTTTTGGGTTTTTTGGATGATAAAAAGTAAACCAGAGAAAAGAAGTACAGACAGTAGGGTAAACAGAAGCATAAACAAGAAGACTCTATTTTTTTTTAAGTATCACTAACAGAGATAGAAAATATAGTGCTGACTGACTACTGTAAGCTTGGCCAATGTCATGTTGATGATGGGTGACCATGAGCTAAGTGGATATGGAATGTCTAGCTCAGAGAAAACAGCTGGTTACATTCACATTACAATTTTTCAGGGATTCTTGTGCTTTGTACCTAATTTATTCTTCTGTCTTACCTGCCCCAGGGAATTCTTTGTTAGAGCTGAGTTTTTCCTTCTGTATAAATGTATCCTTCCCACCTTGAGATCTGTTGGCTCCATTACCACAGTCTTTCCTCTGCCCAAAAGGTTTTTTATCTCCTAACCTATAATTTTCCTCTTGCTCCCACTCTACCTCAAGAAAAGTTCCTCAATCCTTTAGAGATAAAATGACAACCAAGAAGTAAAAAAAAAAAAAAAAAAAAAATCTCTTGCTGTTCCTTCAATTTTTCTTAAAAACACTCACCCGGTTTGGACTGCAGGACAATTCTTAGATTCTACCTTGTCACCTCTGCATGTACCTCCAAGTATTGATCTTAATCTAAAATTCCAAATCACCATTTAGGAATGAATGGCAGCTTAAAACAGCCATTCTACCTCTTTCCGTTCTCTCAAATATCTCCTTTAAATAGCCCCATAGCCTACAAGAATTTGTGAGATAATGCAGATGAACATGAGTGGTGCCTAGGTAATTTTTAATCTTAAGGAAATTTCTCTCTGCCATTTGCCAAACCAAACTAGGTATATTATATGGCAAAAAAGCAAATCTTCGGCCAGGCACAGTGGCTCATGCTTATAATCCCAGCACTTTGGGAGGCCAAGGTGGGTGGATCACGAGGTCAGGGGATTGAGACCATCCTGGCTAACACGATGAAACCCCGTCTCTACTAAAATACAAAAAAATTAGCCGGGTGTGGTGGTGGGTGCCTGTAGTCCCAGCTACTCAGGAGGCTGAGGCAGGGGAATGGCGTGAACCTGGGAGGCGGAGCTTGCAATGAGCTGAAATTGTGCCACTGCACTCCAGCCTGGAGCAAGACTCCATCTCAAAAAAAAAAAAAAAGAAAGAAAAAGCTTCCTATGTCATCATTTGACTCAACAACTGATGTAAAAATAGTCCATGTGCTACTTTAGGAAATTGAGCCTCGTTCTTTATTATTTCAATTATTTTAATTTTATTTCAATTTTAGTTCCTCATGACATGCAGATGTAGAAACTGTCAAAACCTGTGATGGGACAAGAAGTTCCATAAGATATAAAAAAGCCGTTGAGGTTCACAAAGATTATAAGAAAAGAAAACAATCTATTTTAATCAAATTGTTATTGCTTTGGATCTCCTGCCAGATTCTGTGACATTCAGTCATTCACTCAATAAATGTCAGACACCTTCTAGGTGTTGCTGCTAGCACTATGCTGACCACTGCTTACAGAATCTACAGCCAAACACCACACAGTTGAATCAGGGACCATAAGCTCCATTTCAAATACATATATGAGTTTTAATTTTAACTACCTTAAAGTAGGGCATAGCATGCACCGACTCCACTCCTCCCATTGTGTTATGTTTGGCAAGATCTATTTACATAATCTCTCTGATCTCATAAGAATTCAAATATACAACCTGTTGGTTAATAATGACAAAGTAGTGTAGTATCAGCACAGTGAATTATAGGCAAAGTTCTCTGGGAACATCTGGAAGAGAGCTAGTCACTTGGCATGAAAAAAGTTAAAGGAGACTACTCAAAGAAAGGGATGTGTTTATCTCCATTAATCTCCCTGTACATTGTGTCTCTATGCAATGCAGCTCTGTTTATTCCAGAATAATGTAAGTATATCCTTTTGACCTTGATTTCCCAGTTAAACTTGTGTTACCTCCTTAAAGTTTTTCCACTTCTGGCTCCTAGTTGTGATGTAGAGTTAAAAACAGCATTCCTCCCATTCTTACGATGAAAAAATAACCAAAGCAACTTCAAATGTATGACTTTTCCAGAACCCCTTGTAGAGCTGAAATTGCAGAGTAACCAAATGACAGTGGCAAGGACACAGAGAGACCAGAACTCTCATATATTGCTAGTGGGAGTGGAAACTGGCACAGCCACTTTGGAAACGAGTTTGACAGCTTCCAGTGAAGTTAAACACATACCTACCATATGTACCAGTAATCACACTCCTTGATACCTACTTGAGAGAAACAAAAACTGATGTTCACACAAAAATCTGTACGTGAGTGTTTATGGCAGATTTATGCATAACGGCCAAAACTGGAAACAGCACAAATGTCTTCCAGCCGTTGAATGGATAAACAAACTGTGGTACATCCATACAGTGGAATACTACCCAGCAATAAAAATGAATGAACTATTGATTTGTGTAACAACATGGATGAATCTTAAGCGCATTTTGCAGAATAACAGAAGCTGGACCCAAAAGGCTACATTTTACATGATTCCATTTGTCTGATACTCTGGAAAAGACAAAAACTATAGGGATGGAAAACAGGAGCAGTGGTTACCAAGAATTGAGGCGTGGGGTAGGGGTGACTATGAAGGGGCAGCAAAAGGGAATTTCTGTAGTGATGAGACTATTTTGTAAGGGACTTTGGTGGTGGATACACAACTCTATTTGTCTAAATCAATAGAACTGTATACCATAAAGAGTGAATTTTAATGTATGTAATTTTTTAAAAATCAGCAAGGTTGTGGGAGAAAAGAAGGAATGCAGCCTGGGACAAATCTCACTGTATTATAAATGAATCATATAACCACCCTGAAGTTGGTGAGGCAAAAAGAACTGACCTAAATCACTTTGGAAAGCAATGTTTTGACTGGGTACTATTAAGACTAAAAGCAGAAAAGCACAGTGGTAAATTTGTTTCTCTCAGGGTTGTGGGTTAGCAATTCTAAAAGTGTTTGTATTCCAGGAGCAAAGTAAGTAAATTTGTTGTAGGTAATGAGAGCTGGGTTCTCACCTTCAGAGCAGGAAGTTACAAATACAGAAAGTGAGAAAGCTAGAATAAACCCTGTGGTGCTGCATTAGAGTCAGAGGTCTGAAAAATGACACACAATTTTTAAAATTCATGTATATGCAGATAAATAGATGTAGATAGAAATATAGATATGTGTTTACATGTGATATCTCAGTAACAATGTTTACATATAAGCACTCAAATCTTGGTTTCTAAGTACTGTTTTTCAATAAAAGGAACCAAGGAAAATACAAGATGAACCCAGAGCATGTTTTGGTGCCAGAAAGTAAAGAAGTGGTAAAAAAAAAAAAAAAAAAGAAAGAAAAATTTGAAGAAAGAATAGGGGCCTGTTTAAAGGGCACATGAGCCAATCTGGAAGAGCTTCCAATGGCCAAAGTTGAAATAACTTGAGCAACAAAAATGTTTTAAATGATAGTATTGGATTATAAACCTAAGAATAAATATTGATGAGTCTTTGCTGATATAAATGAATAAATGAATAAATAAACAGGGGAGGAGGGACAGCTCTCCCTTAGAGAAAAACTCTAAATAACTAATATAGAAGGAATTAGGAAAACAGAGGATCACCAGAACCCCACAGTAGTAATTGCTGCAAGCAAGATCCACCAATGGATGCTAAAATTTGTTTGCAAAAGAATAAATGAAACTTTTTGAGATATTTGTGTAGTCTCAAAAGTATCACTCCAAATTATTCAGCAATTACAAGGAGAAAAATAGTCAAGTCACAGTCGAGAATATGGTAGGCACCACTTGGCAGATTAACCAAGTGATCGAGATGAACATCATCAGCAATACATAGCATCACGGACCCCTTGATATGATGGACTGAAAGGGCACCTCACCTCTGTGGTATCCTTCCCAAAAATGCATAACCACTATCCAATCATGGAAAAAACCTCAGGCAACCAATTGGAAGGGCATTCTACAAAATAACTGACCAGTAGTCTTCAAAAGTGTCAAGAACATGCAAGGCAGGGAAACACTGAGGAAGTGTCACAGATTAGAGAAGACTGAGGTGATGTGACTACATGTAATATGCGATCCCGGATTCAGTCTTGAAACAGAATAAGAATATTAGGGGAAACTTGGTGAAATCCACATAAATTCTGTAACTTCGTTAATAGTACTGTGCCAAGGTTAATTGTTCAGTTTTTATAACTGTCATACTTTGTTATGTATGACGTAACATAAGGGAAAACCGGATAGAAGGTATATGGAAACTGTACAATTTTTGCAACTCAACTGTAAAATTATTTCAAAATAAGAATTTTGAATTCTAAATATTCTGAAATAAAATTCATCAAAATAAAAAGTTAAAAACAATTTGAAACTCAGAGGTATAATTCTTAAGCTCCTGTGACTGACTGTATTTTCCAACAATAGCCCCATTTGCTCTTCTCAACCTTGTCACTGCCCTATCAAGAAGTGTGCTCTATTTCCCCTCCCTTTAAACCTGAGCAAGACTTTATGACAACTTCAATGTATAGAACAGACACTGCAGGACTTCCAGATCTAGGTTATAAAAGGTGATGGATGCAGCTTCTACCTGGCTCTCTCTCCCTCTCTGTGGATGCTTACCCTTAGAACCCAGTTGTGATTTTGTGAATAAGCCCAGGTCACAGGAAGAAATCACATGTACGTATTTCAGCTGAAAACGCCAACTAGTATCTGACCCAAGCCGGGTGTGGTGGCTCACACCTGTAATCCCAGCACTTTGGGAGGCCAAGGCGGGTGGATCACATGAGCTCAGGAGTTCGAGACCAGCGTGGGCAACATAACAAACCCTGTCTCTACAAAAAATACAGAAAATTAGCCAGGTGTGGTGGCACACACCCGTGATCCCAGCTACTCAGGAGGCTAAGGTTGCAGGATCGCTTGAGCCTGGGAGGCAGAGGTTGCAGTGAGCTGTGATTGCAACACCGCCCTCCAGCCTGGGTGACAGAGCAAGACCCTGTGTCAAAAAAAAAAAAAAAAAAAAAAATCTGATGCAACAGCCAGATCTGTGAGTGCTCACACCTTCAGCTAATTCTAGCTCACAGCCTTCAAACAGTCTCAACAGTCACTGAGTAGAGTTAAGACATGCTGTCCCACTGAGCCCTGCCCAAATTGCAGATTTGTGAGCATAATTATTGTTGTCATTGTTTTAAGGCACTAAGTGTTGAGGTGATTTGTTATGCAGCAAAAGATAACTGTAACATCTGCCCTAAACTGATACCATTAATTGCTATTAGAAGATACTAGATTATATTCATTTTATCCCTTAGAACAAAGTTTTACTCACCATGGTGAAAAGAAAATTCAAAGGTGGTGTGAGTCTGGTACCATTTTTTGCCATTTTGTTTCTACAGTGATTTATTTTCCTACACAGTATTCCTTTTCGAAGGAGATCAATATGACACTGAGTTATTGGGACATATCCTAAGGGACTATTAGGTTTGTATTTTGCTAGGTCTCATTCTAAGCACATCTATATTAATGTCTACCTGCTCACTTTCAGAACTAAGTCATCCTGTTTGACAGTGAATAAGGAGCAAAATGATCAGTGTCCTCAATTTCCCCCTTTCCTCTGGGTCTTTACTTGCCTTTTAAGTTCAAACCTGTAGTCTCCTAATTGATATGGATTCTTGCCTTCTCGGTAGAGCTGGAACCACACAAATAACCATCATGTACTGGCAAAAGGATAGTGTAATGGTTTTCAATTGGATTTTTTCTTAAATTTGTCGATGTGTACAATAAGAATTATGCTGAAGATAGAAAGCAAGGCTCATGAACTTATCAGGAAAATACATATCTTTGATACAAATGAAAGATGCCAAATAATAGATCAATACCCATCTTATGAATATTTGAGAACGTCTTTTCCTTCCACAGTTTCTAACTCTTAATTTTCACAATTAAGCTAAATTACTACCTTCATCTTATCGAAACAGCAAAATAAATTGTACCATCTTCAAGACATTAACATGGAGGAAATAAAACGGAATTTTCAATGCATGTTTTTTTTCCTGCTATAATTAAGACAGACTAATTTTCTAGGGGTATATATTATAAAAATTCTTTTGTTCTTATCTATTAAAGTGAAGTATATATAATTAAGAGACTAATTTTCTAGGAGTGTATATTACAAAATTATTTTGTTCTTATCTACTAAAGTGAAATATATTTCAACACACCTTCTTTAAAGTCACCATTGTCATCTGAGCTTACATCAATCTCTTGCTTCATTCTACTTTGAGTAGAGTAAGGGAAACAGCATCAAAAACCCATTCAGTTTTCAGTCAGAAACACCTGAGTTTGAATCCTGGTTCTCTGTCCCCTACTTGTTATGTAAGTGGTTCTCAGCAGAAAAGGGGTAGCTATGCGAGAGGATGGATATACGAATTTGCTTTACTATTGCCACTATCTCACTATGCATATATATGACAAAGCATCATACTGTACACCTTATATATACACAATAAAAAATGTTTAGTGTGCATCAGAATTCCCTGTTAAAACACAGGTTACTGGAACGCAACTCATAGATTTTTTACTCAAGTAGGTCTGGGGTAGGCCCTGATACTTGCATTTCCTACAAGTTTCCAGATGATGCTTAGTTACTGCTTGTTTTGAGTCTCAGATTCTATGGCTGAAAACAAATGTGAAGTTTCTACCTATACCGTAAATACTCATTTCCTTTCCCTGTATCAGTTAATACCCGTGAAACAAGTCCACGATGCCTTCCCACAATTCTGAAATTCAAATATTTCGTAAAAACAGAACTTTTGGGTTTTCTCTTAAGTTCAGTTCAAATTAATTTGGCAGCAAACCTATTGTATTTACAGTTTTCATTTATTTAGATTTTATTTTATATATATTTTGATATACATAAAGTTTGATTATTGGTAGCTGTGGCCTTGTTCCACTGGCACTGATTCATACTACACAGTTTTCAAACCATATTACCTTTCTAAAATGGAAAAAATTCTCAATCCTGAAGGTCGTCTGACTCTAAATGTTTTGGATACGGAACTGGGGACCTGTCTTTAGCATTTCAACATATTTATACATTTTCTTTGGTTTCGTTAACTGCTTTCAGCTTTCTCAACTTGATTATGAACACCTCAAGAGCAGAATCATGTATTATGTGGCAACTCCCCATGTCACTTACTACATATTGAGCACGAAATATCTACTAAATTGATAACCATGGGATTGAGTGTATTGACCCCAATGAGATTTGAGTAAAAGATTGACATGATTCCATAGTATGAGATTCGAGAAGGAAAGATGAATCAAATATATTGTGAGTTTCTCAAAATTGCAATTCTGACTATAATCCCCATAATCCCAAATGATTCTGACAAGGCGAAAATATGACAATGAAATCCTTCCTCTTCTTTGCACCTGTCACACATTATACCTAAAGTATTGAAACTGGACCTCATTCCCTCTCACCTTCCCAAGGACCTGTGCCACTATTACTCCTGGATTTGTGTGCCTTTGACCTCACACTTTTCCAATAGCTACTTTCCATCAGCCTTTATATATCCTCAAATCTTTTACTTCTTAAAAAAAAAAAAAAAAATTAGGTACTTTTGAATAAACTGCACTGAAGCAATTGGATATTTATAGGTTTTTCTAAAAAGCTTTTGCCTAAACTTTATATATTATACAAAAATTAACTCTAAATGGCTCATGGACTTAAGTATAAAACATAAAACTGTAAAAACTTTTACAAAGTATATAGGATAAAATAGACTTAGGACTAGAGTGAAGAATTATTATAATTGATGCCAAAAGCATGATCCAGGCTGGGCACGGTGGCTCACACCTGTAATCCTAGCACTTTGGGAGGCCAAGGCATAAGAATCACTTGAGCCCAGGAGTTCAAGAACAACCTGGGCAACATAGTGAGACCCTGTCTCTATAAAAAACAAACAAACAAAAAATTAGCCAGGTGTGATGGCACACACCTGTGGAACTAGCTACTCAGGAGGCTGAGGCAGGAGAATCACTTGAGCCCAGGATTTTGGAATTTGAGTGCCTTTTGGCTGGAGTGCAGTGAGCTCTGATCTGATCATGCCACTGCACTCCAGCCTGGAGACAGAGCAAGTCTCTGTCTCAAAAACACAATGATAACAAAAACAAAATCATGAGTCATAAAAGAAAAAAAGTGATAAACTGAACCTCATTGAAATTAAAACTTTCACTCTGTTGAAGAACCTGTGAAAAGAAAAGCTATAGACTGCTGAGGTAAACTGTTTGCAAACAACATATCCAACAAGTATATAGAATACAGAACTCTTGAGGGCAAGTATATAGAATACAGAACTCTCAAAAGTCAACAGAAAAAAAAAAAACAGAAAATGGGGGAAAGACATACACAAATATTTCACTGAAGATGGCAGATAATCATAGGAAAGATGTTCAACATCATTAGTCATTAGAAAAATGCAAATTAAAACCACAATGTAATATTACTGCATGTCCCTCAGAATGACTAAAGTAGAAAAAAAAAAAAAAAAAGAGACTACATCAAATCCTGATGAAGATGCAGAGAAACTGAATCACTCCTACATTGCTAGTGAGAAGGCAAAATGGTACAGCCACTCGAGAAAACATTCTGGCAGTTTCTCATAGAACTGAAAGTGCAAATACTGTACGACCCAGCAATTGCACTCTTGGGCATTTACCCCAGATAAATGAAAATGTGTGCAAACACAAAACCCTGTGAGCTAGTGTTTATAGCAACTGGAAACAACCTAGATGTCCTTCAATGGGGTGACTGTTTTAACAAACTGTAATACATCTATACCATGGACTACTATTCACTAATAAAAAGGAATGAACTATTGATACACACAATAACTTGGATGAATCTCCAGGGAACTTTGCTGAGTGTAAAAAGCCCATTCCATATGGCTATGTATTGTATAATTCCATGTATATAATATTTTAAATGATGGAATTATAGAAATAGTAAATAACAGTGTTTGCTAGGGGTTAAGGTTGGAGTGGGAGTGTGGGAGGGAGGCAGATGCAGTTATAGAGGCAATGTGAGGGAAATGTTTTGTTTTGTTGTTGTTGTTGTTGTTGTTTGAGATGGAGTCTCACTCTGTCGCCCAGGCTGGAGTGCAGTGGCATGATCTTGGCTCACTACAACCTCCGCCTCCCGGGTTCAAGCAATTCTCCTGCCTCAGCCTCCCAAGTAGCTGGGACTACAGGCACGTGCCACCACACCCAGCTAATTTTTGTATTTTTAGTAGAGACAGGGTTTCACCATGTTGGCCAGGATGGTCTCGATCTCTTGATCTTGTGATCCGCCCGCCTCAGCCTCCCAAAGTGCTGGGATTACAGGCATGAGCCACCGTGCCCGGCCTTTGTATCTTGACTGGTGGTGGATACACAACTCTACACATGATAAAACTACATAGAACTAAATAGAATATACACACACATGTACAGGTAATTTGGGAAATTTTGAATAAGATTGGTGGATTGTATCAATGTCAATATCCTGGTTGTGATGTTTATACTATAGTTTAGAAAGCTGTTATCATTGGGAGAAATTGAGTACAGGGTACATGAATCTCTCAGTATTATTTCTTAAAACTACATGTGAGTCTACCACCATTATGTCAAAATTACAAGTTTAATTTTAAAAATTAAAATTAACAAATCTTCCCACAGCCCCACTTAATTCTCTAGCTACTGAATGGAAAATGTTGTCAGCAAATCTTCCTAAAAAATAGTTCATACTCTCTGCTTTTACTTCTTGACCTCCCAGGGACCACTTGACCAACTTCAGTCTGGCTTCCTACCCCAATACTCAGTTGAAATGAATGTTGCCAAGATGGTTAAGAGTTTCCTGCCTGCTAGTTCCGGTGAATACTCCTCGTTCCTTAATGTAATTGACTTCTCGCAGCATGTGACACAGTAAGAGGCTTCTGCTACTTCTAAGTCTCTTACCTTGCTCTCCATGACACCTCACTCTTCTAGTTTTCCACCTGCTTCTCTGACAACCCCTTATGAGTTTCGTTGATAAATTTTTCTTCTTTCTTAAATATTGAGAACCTTCCATGTTCTTTCTACCCTAAGCCCAGTTCCCTTCTCACCGTACTCATTCCCATTGATCATCATCCGTATGCCAAAGGCTCAGAAGCTATCACCAGGCCAGATCTTCAGAGCCCATACTATTATAATTGCCTACTACTGTCTTTCCTACCATTAATTCAAAATCAACATGTCCAAAACTGTGTGTGAATCACTGTTTTCCTCACCACTGAAATCTGCTTCTCTCTCCGTGTTCTCTTTCTGGGTTGCCCAAGCCCAAGTCCTAGAAATCATCATTGACTAGTCCAGTGGTTCTCAGCCAGGGCCCATTTTGGCACTCAGAAACAATTGTTGATGTCTGGAGAAAGTTTTGGTTGTCACCCTAGGGAAAGAGGTGATATTTGCGTGTAGCCAGGGGAAGCCAGGGATGTTGCAAAACATCCTACACTGCACAGGACGTTCCCTCACAACAAAGAATGTTCCAGCCTCAAATGTCAATAGTGCTGGGGTTGAGAAACTGTGATCCAGTACCTCACCCTGATGACCTATGTCTAAAAAATCCCATATATTCTACCTCCTGGATATCTTTTGAACCATTCAGTTTCCTCTAGTCCCATTACTATCATTCTGGGGCAGGTCGCCATCATCTCTTCCCAAGATCACTACCGGTCTCCTGACTCATTTCCCTGTTTGTAATCTTATCCATTCTCTTTACTATTATCAAAATGAGCTTTTGAAAATACTAATCTAATCTTGTTACTCCCCGAGTTAAAAATGTTTAGTGTCTTCCCTTTGCCTTTAAGATACAGTCCAGACACGGACAATTCACAAAGAAATACATAGGGCAAGTAATATGAGAGCCCAGTTGTAGAAATCAACAAAGTGCAAATTTAAATAACATATATTCTCCCAGTCAAAGTGGGAAAAATACAGAGAAATGGCCTCATTATGCTGGTGGTGAAAATGTAAATTGATACAAACTTTTTAGGATGTAAGTTGGAAATATACATCAAGAACTTTGACAAAGGTCATACCTTCTAACCCAGTAATACAATTTCCATAAATTTATTTTAATAAAACAGTGAAGGTTACAATAAATGGTATATAGAACAAAGTCCACTAATGCATCATATTAATTATTAAAAATAAATGGTTAATAACACAGGAACAGATATACCATATAAAAGTAATACTAAGCATATATTAAAAAGCATCCTTTGAAATAATAGTAAATGATGAGAAAATGCTCTGAAGATTATTTTAAGTGAATAAATGTTGTAATATTACATACAATATGACCCCAATGTAACATATGTGCATTAAAACATGAGAACATGAACTAAAATGTTAATAGTGTTTATTTTGGAGTAAGAGCAATTATTATTTTCTTCTCTATGCTTTCCTGTATTGTCCAAATCACAACAGGAAAACATAATATTTGGCATGTAAATTACTAAGAATGTGGCTATATGAACCATGTGTGAAGGCACACGTGCATGTATAAAAGGGATGCAGAAATGAAGAGAAAGAAAGTAAGCATGTTATGCACAGAGGAACAAAGGAATTGTGACTTGAAGTGTAACATCCATGAGAAGGTGACAGATCCCATTTGTGATCCAGGAGACAGAAGTGGGGTTGGCAAGCAGAGTAAGGACAGTCAACAAGGTCCGCTTATAGAAGCTCACAAAGATGCTGCAACAGCCTGAGCTCTAACCTGGAAAGTAAGCTTTGACAGGAAACTGTATACCAGGCAGCACAACATAGCTTGTTTGTCTGGGTTTGTTTATCGGTCAGTACATATATAGAGATTTTTGCCCCCCCCCCCCCCCGGAGTCTTAATTCCTCTAATACTACATCCCCACAGCTGGAAAAATTCCTTTGAATCTGAGAGTTCAGAAAAAAGAAAAAAGCAATACTATGCAAAGGCAGGAATGGTGACACAAACAAATTAACATTCTCATCAGGACTGTTCCATTTGGTAGGATCAAGAATTTCACACGTCATTGGTTATGCTGGACCACAGGACCTCCCCTCCAGATATATGAAGTGCATCAGTGGGTTTTCCAATTAACAGTTATTGAAATTTGGAAACCTCTTCTTTTTCTTAATTTTTCCCAGTAACATCTATTGACCTTCACAGCTGGTATTCTGGGTAGTACACATGTGCTTGCAAAGGCAGGAGAATAGAGGATAGAGCCATGAACAGATACAGAGAGGCAGAGAGAGAAAGGGGGTCAGGGGAAGAAGGAGACATAGGAAAGATTAAGATTATCTACATAAAATGTCACTATTCTATCATTTTTTAAATGTACAAAAATGGCAATTTCCTATGGTTCAAGCTAAATGTTAATAGTATCCACATTTGTACAAGAAAAGACAGAAAAAAAGACAGACATTATACACAAGGATACTCTAGATGTGTGTGGTCTCTGTGTCTCCATAATGCTATCTCTGCTTATCCACTTTGGAAATGAAAAATAAGTGGCACTGCATGCCAGGTCACGATTTAGAGAGCTGCAGGAATGGAAAGAAGCCCTTAAAAACAGTCACATCAAAATTAATGGCTAAGAGGTGAAATGTTAGAGCCACATCTTCTGATTTGCCATTTTCCTTTTAGATTCTTAACTC
Source organism: Piliocolobus tephrosceles (assembly GCF_002776525.5). NCBI lineage: Eukaryota > Metazoa > Chordata > Mammalia > Primates > Cercopithecidae > Piliocolobus > Piliocolobus tephrosceles. Next base: position 1,151,523 of record NC_045456.1, read on the forward strand.
CATGGACTGTTGATTATCCGCTTTTTCAGGGACTGGTCTAAACTCCATCACTATGACACTGAGCAAAAGTCCCAGGTCTCCTCGTGGTATCAGTCAGAGTGCCCAGGTGTCCACAGACTGATAAAAGCAAACGCTTCCATTTCTATTTATTTCTTCGTTTCATGTGTGAGACGACACTGCCTCCGATTTCGTCACTTGACAATTTAGTTTGTGTCAGAGTCAGTGTCTCTCACTTCACGGAGAGGGAGAAGTGGAAGGGAAATAGCAATAACTCACTTTCCTCTAGTTTTCCTCGGATGTATATTTTTCTGACATTCTACTTTCAGTTAGTTGAAAACTGGATCCTTGCCAGGACCTTAGAATGAGGAACATGCTGCCATCACCAAGGAGAATAAATTGGGCAGTAGTTCTCAACTCTGGCAGATTATCACATGTAACTGGGGGAACTGTTTTAAAGCACGTATTCCCAGGCCCCATCCCAGGCCTACTGACTCAGAAGTCCTGAGAGTCTGTCTTCTTCGTTTAACTCAGTGATTTTCAACTGGGGGTGATTTTGACCCCTCCCCCGAAGGATATTTGGCAGTGTCTGGAGACAGTTTGGGTTGTCATAACTAGGAGGAAGATATTAGTGGCTTCTAGTGGGTAGATGCCAGGGATGCTGCCAAACATTCCAAATGCACAATAACACCCACAATAAGGAATAATTGGTCCCTGTACTGTATATATATTTTCGTGTATTATAAATACACACACATGTCATCCTGTTCTTTAGTTGCTGTGTGTGGAAAAGTGGCATTATCAAAAAGATGCATGCATTTGACTGTGGCATATTTTGCAGGAAGTAATGTTAATAATGGAGGCCAAGAATAGATGTGTTTAGTTTTACATCTTGCCCAGTCTTTCCTGTTTGGTAGTGAATACTGAGATTCAAATATTGATTCAGTAGGCAGAAACAGACAGCGTCTGCTATGCCTGCTTGATGTGAAGTTTTCTACCAATGAAAGTGAAAGGATTTTTCTCTGTTATTATTTGTTTGAAGCCTCCCATGGTTTCTGGGCACAGCAGTTGCTAGTGAAGAGAAACCATCAGCGCAGACTTAGAGGTAGGTGGAAGGTGCATCTTTATCAGACTTCTGTAGCTCATGACTTCTCTCTTTACATGCATGTTCATCCTGGGAAGAATTTATATACAAAGAAGATAGTCATCGGGGCCTTATTTCTGTATCCATTTATTCATTCATTCACGCATCCAGTACTGCTTGAGTGTCTACTATATACCAGGCACTGGTGTTGGTGCTGAGACTACAGCATTGAACAGAGAAAACCCTGCCCTCAGCAAATTTGCCCTATGGTGGGGGAAATGCACACACAGAACTGTACAAAATTTGTCATATGTGGGGAGAACTAAAGCAGGGAAAGGAGAAGATGGAGCACCATGGGATGGATGGTTGGAGAAGGCCTCCATGTAGAAGGAACATTTGGGCAGAGTGCTGAAGAAAGCAAATGAGCAGGGCTAGCCAAGTGAATATCTGATGAAGAGCATAGGAAGCTGGGAACAACAAGTGCAAAGGTCCTGGGGTAAGGAAGCAGACAAACAGCAGAGAATAAGGGACTAGCTAGTGGATCTGATTGATCTCAAAATTTGGAAATTTGTTTTAGAGGAGTTTATAGGACTCAGCTGGGTACTGTCACTCTTCACTTTTCTCTCCACTCCAAAATTTAAAAAAATTAAGCAATGATCACCTAAGGTCAGATAATTACACAGTTTATTTGCACAAAACAGAAGAATTTGTGTTCTGCATCTGTTTCCGAAAGGAAAAGAGAACATGGTCTATGCTTACGGAGACATTGTGCTTATTGGATAGTGGGGTGACGAAAGAGCATGACGGCTTCCATTCTGCAAATGACTAAGGGTTTTGGAAAGAGGAAAAGGAGGGCTGAGTTTAAAACTTGGTCCAACAAAATACAAGTAAATAAACAGAAGCGCCAACCCAGGAAACGTGGCTAGCTGCATAGGTGAAGTGTCATCGCCCCTGGAAAGCTATTCATGCTTAGGGGAAAGTAAAAAGCCAACGAAGCATTACTGTTGAAATGAGGAACGTGCTCAAGGCCTGTGAGCGTTCTTGATTAAAACATGTATGTATCTGTTCAAGGTAGATCAATGAGCAGGCACCTTCAGGGCCCTTGGAGAGGTAGGTAATAAGCAGTCCCCAAGGAAAACGTTCTCTTTACTCACAGGTCTCAAAGGGTATCCAAAGGTGCCAGGAGCGCAAAGGAAGGTCAGTTCCAGCTCTTTCAAAACTTTAAACAGCAGCAAAGCCTGATGCTTGCCTGGGAAGTTGTGGCCTTTACATCGTCAAAGCTCCAAGCCAACTCGGCCATCTTATGACCGTAATATCTGACCAAAAGAGCCAGGTTTTTGGTGCTTTTTTTTCTTTTTTAGTAGCAGGTTTTCTCTCTGAGATTCACACATTGTCCAAAAGCTTCTGACTCTCTGGAATTGTTTCAGGGAGAAAAAGCTTTATCATTCAAGAGTCTGGATCCATGGTTCTTAAACTTATGACTACAGAAGGATGCCCTGGCAGCTTAATAACACTTTCAGTGTTTGCCTCCCCCACCCAGAGCTAGTAAATGTCAATCTCGGAAGGGTTGGGAATATGCATTTTTACACCTATCCCAAGCCATTCTGAGGCCTCTAGGTCAAAGAATCTTACTGGGAAAAACATTAGCCCAGCCCTTCTCCCTCTCCTCCAAAAATACTTTGGCTCACTGATAAAATGTGGTGGTTTGGGGAGAGGTGAAGGAGAAAATACATGGAAGTTGCCCCAGTTTGCCTTGTAATTGTCTCAAATTGTGGCTCTTCATTGTAGAAGATTTGAGTTTACGCTCCTTTCCACCCCAGATTCAGGTACTTCTTGACCTAGTGCATAGCTGACTTCATGGCCTGAGATAAAGAGAAGTGGCAGTTCTGCCTCCCCCAAATTTTCATTTCTAATGACCTGCTTAGAATTGTGTTTTACCTGGTGAAGTCACCGCATCCCCTCTCAGAGGACAGTAAAGTGCATCAGCCATAACTTGCAGCCAGCAGAGACCTTTGAGAAAGCCCCAAAGGATGAAATTCTGAAAAACGTGTTTTCATAGCAACCTGGCAAACTGAGAAGTGCACAATTATATCCCTGTTTGGATGAGCCAGTCAATCTGATTCTTGCCCTCGTCCAAGCAGTTAGCTTGTAGTTCCCTTTTTGACCAAAAGCAGTGAGTAGAAACAGAAGAGGGATGGGAACAGGGCCACCAGGGCCATAGCCCCCAGACCAGCCTGTGGGTAGCTGTGTGACCTTAGCAAAGTCACTTCTCTTTACTCTGAAGAGTCAGAAGACAGATTATAAAAGCTTGTAAAGGCCCTTCCTGCTCCCACTAGCCAGGATTCCACGAACTGAAGAATGTTCATGATTAGCTTTCACTGTGGAGATTAAAACCAAGGATGGGGTGCTCTCCAGGCAGTGGGCAAACACAGCAATTAGGGCCATGAGACACAGTGACAGGATTAGGTTGTGAGGACCCAGGCCATCAAGAGACAGGGCAGAAAGGTCCCAAGAAAGGGAGAGAAGGTATAAGCCAGGGTTTATCAACCCGGACACTATTGACATATTGGCCCCAATAAGCCTTTGTAGTGGAGGCTTTCCTGTGTACCGTAGGATGTTTAGTAGCACCCCTGGCCTCTACCCGCTAGACGCCAGTAGTGTCCTTCTGTATCCCTGCTCCTAGCCCCCCAGTTGTGACAACTAAAAATGTCTCTACACATTGCCAAATGTCCCCTTGGCAGCAAAATTGTTCCTAGTTGAGACCAGTAGTTTAAATCAAACAAAACATTACGATGTTTTTTAGCTAGCCCTCTTAATAATTATCCCACACATTCAAAGGGAACATATGCAATTTCTACCATTGTACCCATTAAACCACCATTGTTGGGGTATTTCACTGGTTAGCAATATAAATCTAAAAGGTAAAGACCACCCCTTCTCGATTCCAACCTTCAGCAAGTTAAGAGCTATTTAATAAAAGGAAGTCACCAGAGGATGAAGGGGTAAAACCCATCAAAAGCATAGAATGAGGACTAAGAAAAGGTAGAAACAAAGCAGAACCTGGGATGAATGAGGATCATTTTGGGTTGAAAGAATGAGGAGACCCTTGAGGGTAAAGGGGAAGATGTGATGTGAGGATGGAAGAGAAGCAAATTAGAACCTACAAAAGAATTAGGAGACAACGTGTGTGTGTGTGTGTGTGTGTGTGTGTGTGTGTGTGTGTGTGTGTAGGTATAGCAGATTACTTGGGTTGGAGACAGAAAAGTCTGTAAGGAAGGAAAGCCATCATATTTTGATGGAAAGAAGGAGAACTAACAACTGGAGACAGGACAGAAAAAGAATTGCAGGCTGGAGCCGAAAGAAATGGGAGCACATGCAGAGGTAACACCTGAGCATGAACATCAGCGAGGCAGCAGCAGTGCTTGCTACGTAAACAGAATCAGCACAGCCACTGCTAGCCCCACCAGCCATCTGACATCCACCGAGTATACACTGAAGGTCTACTAAGTGCCAGGCTCTGTGTTAGCAACTAGAGGTATAAAAATAAAAATCGCTGGCCCTGCCCTCAAGAAGATTAAGTCTGTCTGATCAAGTTCATGAAAAGTAAAACAGTCTGTGGTTGCCTCTCCAGGAGGAAGCACTCTGAGACTCTCAGTTCATGTTGCTTAGAGGATGAAACAGCATAATCAGGAAAGAAAAGCAGCTCCCAGCACGCTCCCTACCATCTTCAGTTGGCTTTAAAACAGCAATAGGGATAAAAGTCTTATATAAGGTTATATAAGAGGTGCCAGAAAACCTCTAGCCACCCCTTCCCTCAGAGAACAAAGCTCTGATTTACAGTACTGATTTTCAGGGAGACCCTCTTCCTGTCAAGGCAGCTGAATTTCTGTGAATTTTAGATGCCCAAGGGTTGGGTTGCTGTTTTGAATTAGTTCCTCTTGCCAAGGGATATAAGAAAAGGCTCCCGAAGGAAGCCTGCAAAAACAGCTCATTACTGTGCAATCCGTTCCCCCGCCACCTCGCAGAAGATTCAGGCGGAAAAGCTTTGTTGGCACCGTCTGATAACAGAGGTGGTGGCCTGAATACTAACCAGAAAGCCGCAGAGAGGCAAATGTTTTCCGAGAAAATGTGTCTCTTCTGCAGGTAGGAAAACAACAAGACCAAAAATTCTATATACAGGTCTCTGTTCACAAATCTCAAGTGTGTAATGCTGCAGGTATCTTGGGAAGGATGGGGCAGGTTAGGTCCGGGGGTCTGGTTTCTATGAGTTGTTTTCAGTGCCTCCCTTTTGCGAAATCACACACAGTGCAGTTGGTTTGCCCAAATGAGCACAAACAAAGGAATCCATTTGTTTGAAAGGGCAGGCTTCATTATACTCTAATTAATGTAAATCTCGCCCACAGAGAGGAACCAAAATAAATAGCTATAGTAATTAAAGTTTAGGGGATTTGGGGGTTTTTGGTGGGGGAGGGGAGAGTTCCGGAATGCCCGAAAAGGGTTCAGATTTGATGGGGTTTCAGGAATGTAATTTTCTGTAATAATATTTCAGAACAAACTACCTAAAACAGTGGCAGGATTGTCCCTAATCCAGGTCAGTAAAATCCCTCCTTTCTCAGAAGAGAATTTACCATGTTTCCACAAAGGGACTCGGGAAAACAAAGAGACCAACAGTAAGTAGCGAAACTCCTAAAAAAATTTTTTTGAAGGCCTAAAACAGTAAAGGGGAAGAAAATGAAATCATTAAGGCACTGTCATATTGAAATAACCAGAGCAGCAGAGCTGAAAAATCAAAGCTGAATGTATTGCTCACCAGACAAAGGAAAATCGTGTCATGCCAAAGTGAGTTCAGTGAGTCTCCCCGAGTCTTCCCGAGCAGAAGACCCAGATAGAGTCAAAAAAGAAGTGTTGTCAAACGCGGCAGGATTCTGAAAGGCATTATTTAACTGGTGAGGGAAGGGATTACAAAGTCTCTTTTGGGATTAGTCATTGTTTGATTTGTGCCACAAAACCACAGGCAGAGTTCTCAGAATGTCCCAAGAGCTGTTGCATTGGGATTCTGTCAGGTGCGGGGCCCTGTAGCAGCCACTTGAATTATAAAATCTCTAGCAATGGCTGGTGACTTACAAGTTGTATTTTTCAAGGTGCCCTCATGATCTAATTATCAGTAAAGCAAGTTCAATGAACACAGACATTTTTTGACTGGCATGATAATGGATGCTGTGCTTGCTTCCATTGTGTCATGTGCACACTGCCCACTGCCTGGCGAGGGGGCCAAACATGCCCAAATCACAGGTGATGGGGTATCAGCAACAGCAAAGGCCAAGGAGCTGAAAGGAGCCATGTGTGTTTGATAAACAGCAAGGAGGCCAGTGTGGCTAGGGCAAAGTGAGGGGGGAGGAGAGCAATACAAAATAATGAGACTTGGTAGTGAATTAGTCAGGGTTTGCACAGAAACAGAACCAATGGGAGATAGATGGATGGGTGGGTGGGTGGGTAGGTAGGTAGGTAGGTAGGTAGGTAGATAGAGTTATGTGCTGTATAACAATGTTTCAGTCAATGACGGACTGAATATATGAAAGTGGTCCTATAAGATTACAATACTGTATTTCTACTGTGCAGATATGTTTAGATATGTTTCTGTGTTTAGATATGTTGAGGTATGCAAATACTTGCCAGTGTGCTATGATAGTGTTCAGTACAGTCACATGCTGTACAGGTTTGTAGCCTAGGAGCAACAGGCTAGACCATGTAGCCTAGTTGTATAGTAGGCTGTACCATCTAGGTTAGTGTAAGTACACTCTAAGATGTATGGACAATGATGAAATTGTCTAAGAATACATTTCTCAGAATGTAACCTTCTTATTAAATGACACATGATTCTTTTGTGTGTGCGTGTGTGTGTGTGTGTTTAATCAGCTGAGTTGACACATAAAATTAATCATCACAGGTAGAGTCCAGAGCTGCCCAGGACACAGTAGGACATGGACTTTTATACCAAATGTGATGGAATTCTGGTGAACAATTTTGAGCAGAGAAGTGACAAAATCTGATTTACAAGTTTTAAAAGAGTACTGTGTCAGATATGTGAAGACGATTCTCTAGGGGAGTAAAAGTGGAAGCAGAGAAACCAGTTAGGAGACTTACTGTGGGAGCCCGGGAGATAATGGTGGCTTAGACTAGGAAATGATAATGGGTGGAGTTCAAATTTGTGACCTGTTTTGAAGGTAGAGCTGGCCAAACTTGATGAGGGATATAGGGTGGGCAGAAAAGAAGACACAATCAACATGACTTCCGATTTTTTAGCCAGAGCATCTTTTTAAAGTTACTTGAAGTGTTAACACTAGAAAAGTAAAGGTTTTAGGGGGTAATCAGAAGTTCACATTTGGACATGGTAAGTTGAAAGTGCTGGGGAGGCATCCAATTAAATGGCAGCTGGATATGTAAACTCAGAGCTAAAAATAAAAAGTAGAGGTATAAATTGCAATCATTAGCATATAAATTTTATTAAAGGTTGTAGAACTCATTTAGACCATTTAGAAAGTAAATATTGATAGAGAAGGCAAAAAGAGGATGAGAGGGGAGGGGAGAAGAGGAGAGGAGAGAAAAAAGCATAGGATTGAGTCATGCCAGTATGTAGAGATGAGGTTGTGGCTGTTTCGATGGAAGATAGTACAGCATGTATATATGTTGATGGTAGAGAGGGGTGTATGAATGATGCACAAGAAAAGGGGAAAAGTAAAGGAACAAGGTCCTTGGGTCATTGAGAGCAGATGAAGGGAGATACGCGAGGGGACAGGGTGACCCTAGAGAGGAGTGGTAACAGAATCATTGTGACAGGAAGGAAGGGGGAAAATATAATGTTACAGATACCTACAAGTAAGTTAGTCAAGTTAGTTTTAGTAGAATGAGATAGCCCTTTTCTGAGTACTTCTTTTTTTCTCAATGAATTAGGAAACAAAGTCATTAAGAAGAGCAAGAGAAGAGGCAGTACTGGAGTTTTTGAGAAAAAAAGAGTTATGAAATAGTCTCAGAGAGAGGGGGAGAGCAAACTGACCCCGGGAATGTTATAGGACAGTCAAGTAAGGTGAAATTTCCAGTCATCAATTTGAGGTGAGGCCAATAGAAGGGTTGCATTTGTTGTTGTTGTTGTTGTTGTTGTTGTTGTTGTTGTTATTTTCCAATGACATTCTGCTCCTCATGTAAAATGGGCAGAGATTTGGGTTTAACTTGGATCAGGAGGATCAAGTAACTTAGAAGCTGGAGGTTTTAGTAGAAGATCTTTTTGGATATGAAAGTTACAGGACAGCAATCACCAGAGTAATATTTGAGAGGGAGGGACGGAGAGATGGAGCCATGGGCTAAAATCTCCATCAAAAGAAAAGAGGTGACCAGGAGCTCAGTAGATACAACAAAAGGTCAGTAGTAGAACAAAAGATTAGTAGGACGGTGGCATATGTTTCAAATGAGCTTTCATTTTTTGAGGCAGAGGGGGCAGAGCAAGAAGGACACAATCCCAACAGGTCCAGAAGTAAGATGGGTTAAATCAGTGGTTCTCAGCTGGCGGTGATATCCCCTTCCCCCTGGGTCAGAAGACATTTGGCAATGTCTTGAAGCAATTTGGGCTGTCAGAGCTGGTGGGAGTCTGGGGGTGCTATAGTGGTTTCCCGTAGGTAGAGACCAGGGATGCTGCTAAACATCCCACAACACACAGGTCAGTCCACAACAAATGATCCAACCCAAAATGTCAGTAGTGCCAAGGTTGAGTAATCCTAAGTTAGATCAGGAAGGTAAAGGAGATGTTCATAGGAAGAGGTTTTTTTCCAGTGGGCAGAGTGAAAGGACTTGAGGAATAAAGAAGTTTTCGGGAGCTGAGTCAACATAAGAGACAAACAAATGGTTTATGGGTGAAAAGCAGTAAGGGGGACCTGGGCAGATTAACTATTTGGTGGTAACTAAAGGATGTCAGATATCATGGGTTTGGTCCTGAGGAGGAAATGGAAGAGCAGTTTTATTCACAGCTTTCTTCTTTGGACTGGTCTCTTTGGCACGTTGTGGAGGTGAGGAGGGCAAGATGGAAGGTGGATGGAGCACCTCTAGTGTGCTTGCCAAGAAGTGAATCCCAAGGGCCTCTCTCTGGTTGTCTTGGCAGCCAGGGAAGGGGCAATCTTAACACGAACTTAACCTAGGCTTCAAATCTAGTCCAGGAAAAGAAGACAGAAGTTTATTGTACAGTATCAAGATAGATGTCTATATATGGGCAAAATCTCAAAGTCATAAAATCCTATATTAAAATGTCACGTTTTGAAAATGATGGAAACTGAATATGTGAGGTGTGATAAAAAAAAAATTGTGAAGTGTTACTGTGCCAGATGAATGTACCTTAAATGTGTCATTTACATTTTGACAGTTTCACATGCTCCTTTTTTACTCCCTCCTTTGTGCTAGAACACTGCAAATTCTGGGGAATTTGTGGCTTTTGGTGTTGAAAGACTCCCCCCTACAACACATACCATTTTCATGGACAGAGTTATCAAGTCGAACAGAAAGCTAAAGATTTCTTAGAAATACTTTTCCCCAAAACAAATCAATAATTTTACTGAGTTTTTTTAAATAAAAAGAATGTTAATAAACAACCACTCTGTACCAAGAATTGTGACCCTTAATCATAGCATTTCTACCTATTTCATTAAAACACATTTTTTTAATTCTCTCAGGGAAAATCAAAAGGCCCAAAGGTTTAAGATGATTATTCAAATTCAGTTGTAATGTTTTGAATTTTATAAGAATTTAAAAATTTGACCATAAAGGAAATTTCATATTTTTAAATGTACTACTTTAAATTAAAAAATATATATATATCTGTGTTTAAAACCATTGAATAAGATTCCAGTAATGGATATATTTAAATTTAGTTGACAGTCAAAATATTGTTTACAACCCTGGATTATCTTCTTTTGACTGCTGACATATTAAATCATGCATTATAAATCCAAGTTGTTCAGGGATATTTTCATGAGAAGCAGATGACCAAATAGTATCAAGATAGCTGTTTGACTGGATCAGTTAAAAATCTACAAGTTTTAAGTGATTTTTAAGCGGTCCTCTTAGCTTCCATCTTTACCACCTTGTCAGAATGTATCCTTGGTCTCAAGGGGAACTCACTTGCAGTTGTGTGGCTAGATCAGCACAAATTCTGCAATAGCACTGAGAAAATACCCTAACACTGATAATGAGTGTAAGGAAAACAGTTTAAATCTTGCTTTAAAATATCGTTTAAATGTCAGTGAGGTGTTTTTGCTCTGTGTGAATCATACAGGGTCTGTAAAAAAACTGTTCCTGAATAACTCTATTATTGAGGTTATAAATTTTTGTGTTGGTAACCTCTTGCTAGAACCACCAAGAAAAGTATTACCCTAATAGTGAAGCTATATCCAGCTCTGCTTCTTCCACCCCAACAAGTAAATCAAGATGAAAGGGATTGAGGTGGGTGAGCTAAAAGAAATAAAGTCATTTATTCTTTTAGAAAAGAAAGAGAGAAGGGTGTGGGCAGGAATGAGAAAATTACTCTATCCATCTCAAACACCTTGTGTGAGACATTTTTCCTCCTCTTCTTATTTTTCTGCCTAGTAGAAAAATAAGCAAGAAAGAAGAAAGACAGAGGAGGAAGGAGGAGGAGGAGGAGGAAAGGTGCGAGAGGGAGGGAGAAAGAAGAGGGAGGAGAGGTGGGAGGAGAGGGAGAGGGAGAGGGAGAAGTGGATGCAAGGAAAGGAAATGAGGAGGAGATGCTGTGTCATTCTCTCCCCTCCCCACCCCGCACAGGACTCCTCCTCTGGCAGCTGATGGAGGCAGAAACTGAGAGAGAAGCTGCAGTCTTGTTGTGAATGAAGAAGCTATGAGCACTTTAGATCAAAGCAAAGTCACAGAACGGTAAAGCCAGGATGAACTCAGGGAGTTCAGCACCAAGGCAAGCAGATGAGAAAAAGGAGCCAAAGGTTTCCTTCCCTAAAGATGTAAAAGTTAAGAGAGAGGAAGACCAGGCATTACCACAGTTATCAAATGGGGAACAAAGGGAGCCTTTTTATCTTAGGCTGGTTTACCTTACAAGTTGCAATTAAATAGCCTTTTTAAATGTTGTGTCTGTTTTATAACACAAGTTTAATAAAGAGGCACACATTTGATAATTATCGTGTAACAAATATAGTTATTCATCTATGGAAGAAAATTTAGATGGAAAATACTATCCAAGCTTCAGGAAAACTGTTGGCCCAGCCACACGGAAACATGACAAAGAGATTTGGCACTTAGTTGGCATTCAGCAAATACTTGCTGAAAGAACCAATACATAAATGAATGGATGCATGCACGCATGCATGAATGAATGGATGCATGCAAGTAAGCTGGCTACAGAATCCTTAAAATTGCAGGAAAAGTATGTTACAGTTGAAAAAGCAAACTCTGGAAAAAAGGAAACCTAAGTTAGAAACTCACAGAAAAATGCCGCCTCCTCCTCCTCCTCCTCTTCTTCCTCCTCCTCCTTCTCCTCTGGTGGTCAAGAGCATCACTGAGCTTTTAATGACAGAGTATATGCATATTTACGTTAAGCTAGACACATGGACTTGACAGCTTAATTTACAGTGTTTTCTTCTCACCACTTTGTGTCTTCAGAAATCTGCTAAACAAGAACTAAATGCCCAAATGTAGGCATTGTGGCATTTCCCATGTTGAATGACAATGAACAACCTCTGTTGCATAGTATGACAAGCATTTCCTCCCAAGAAGCTTTCCAGAATGTGGAACTTGCATCCATTTGTGTTGCTTGTGACTGAGTGATTTGCCCTCCATTAAACATGCTTTGCAGTTAATCCTCTCAAAAGTGTGTTCATAAGCCAACTGAAGAACTCACATTAAGGGTTTTGGTCAATGACCGTGTTTTAATGACCATCAGATTACCAGGAAGTGGAGTTCTTTTACCTACAGTTTCCCTTCTGACAGGGACGGCTTTAAATATGCAGGCATTGAGAGATGGGCTAGGGAGCCAAGCCAAAAGACTGTGAATTATCAGCAAATCAGAGCCTTGGAAACTAACTGGCAAGCCTGTTTCATAGGTAGAAATATCCCTTAGTAGAGACCGTCTGTGTCACATTCCATGTTGAGTCTTTTACCTGTTCTTTTAAGTTAGAAAATATAGCAGAGCAGGAACTTACCACACAAAGGACATATCCTCGGGTATAATTTAATAGTTCAATCTAAAAGTACTCAAAATATTGGATATGAATCAGGGGAACAAGTGAGATTGGTCTTACCATACCCTTCCACCCTGACTTAGCACTTCCCTCACTACACATGCTCCCACCACTATGAAATATCTGGCCTCATCTTTATCTCCTATGGGGTTATTTTTATAATTTTTATATATAGTTTGTCTAACTGTCAAAGATCTTGAGTCAGATACATGACTTCCAAATTTGAACCTAAAACCTTCCCTTTCTGGCAATGTAATCTTTGAAGAAATAACTTCAACCTCTCTGTGACTCAGTTTCTGCACCTGAAAAATGGAATAAGACTGGTACTTTTGTCATGGGGTGGTTGTGAGAAATGGGATAACTCATGTAAAATGTTTAGTAAGGTGGCATATAATACTCACTGAATGTCCACCAATAGTAACAGCTATATATTATTATAATTATAGCTATCCTATGGAACTGTCAAACCTTAAAGGTAGCAGAAGTTTTAAGGAGCATTAAAAATAATGGCTCCCTATTTGAATTCCCTGTTATTGTTTTGTTTTGTTTTGTTTTGACTACCGATTCTCCAAGTCCCACCCACAGACATTGCGACTGAATTGATCTGGATGGGGCTTGGGCATTGAGATCTTTTTTAAGCTTGCCCAATGATCCTGATGAGCAGCCAGGCATAAAAACCACAGATATATCACAACTCCGTCATTTTACATATGAGGATAGTGAGCCCAAGAAAGCTGAATTAACCTCCTCAAGGTCATATGGCTATCTTGTATGTCTAAGATTCAACTCCAACCCCAGTAGAGTACTCTTGTCTTCAGCTTATAATCCTAAAGTGTCTCCTCAGTAAAGTTCTACCTGATAAGACATTACTTATCTTCTAAAGTATGTATTAATATTTTTCACTTAGAAGGGGACTTTGGAAAGAGGATGTCCAGTCCTGTAGTGATCAGTAGCCCCCAAGAGGCAGCATGTATCAGGGATCTAGGAGTCAAAGATGATTTCTGGATCCTAGACAGTGAAAGGGTTTCTGGACAGTGAAACACTGCAGTGGCACTGGGAACCTATGGGAATGAGTATTACTATGATCAAGTGACTTTAATGTTGTCTCCAGAGGCACACGTGACTGAGAGCTGCCCTGGTGCAGGCTTCACTGCCTGGTGGTCAGCACCCTGGCAGTTACAAAGTGGACAAGGAAGTCATATTTACTAGAGTCTGTTCATTATCTAAGCCATGCCTTTGCCTTCTTCCATTTGTCTTCCTTCTGGCTTGGGGATTTCGAAGTATGAAATCTGGAATCTTAAACAACATGCATTCTGTAATAGAGCAGTCGTAGCCCACTCCAGGCCTACTTCTGCCTCCAGGTCTTTGATTATGCTGCTTCACCCTCCAGTAACACCCTTTCTTCTCCTCTTCCTTTCCCTCTATGCAAAATTCTACCCATTCATCAAGGTCCACCTTCGTCTTAACTATCTCTACCTTGAAAAATTGTTCTTACCTGTGAACTCTCACACCAAGTCAATATCACAGAGTTCAATATGTAATCCAATTTAGAAACTCAGTTATGAGTTCCTAAGGATAAGAACTCGCAGGAACACTTTTCTGTATCTAATATACTGTATATGGCTGAGTGTGTATCAGATTCTTGATAAACAACTCTAGTTGGTTTATGGTTTATCTCTTACTTAAAGGGTAGGTAATGAATGCAATAGTGAAGGAAAAAATATTCGGACAAGCTAGGAATTTAAAAAAACTTAATGAGTAGACAAACATTATAGGAATAGATTGATGAGGGACTTATCAGCATGTAAAGAACTAAAACCTCTATTCCAGAGAGCAAAAGTGGGCCTCCTGGGGACAAGCAGTAGAAGATGGTTCCTTTACATACCTAGTTCTCAATTCACACAGAAAATGTACAAAGAAGGGTAGGGAAAGTTGTTTATTCCATTTGAAATCCAGAGGGAAAGTTGATGTGATAGTTTGGATTATTGTTCAACAAATATTTATTCTCTTCCCCCTCTCACTGGCACACTGTATTTCCTTGCCCCTTTGATGTTGGACTTCGCCATGTGACTTGTTTTGAAGAATGGCATGTTAGAAGACGTGATGCAAGCAAAGTCTTAAATGTGGTTGTGTAATTGGGCTTGGCTCTTTCATTCCAAAATTCATCCATGAGAAGACCATGCCCCAGTAGCCACTGCCACCTCGGCCTGGTCCCCATGATGAGAAACGTGGAGCACACCTGAACCCAAACTACAACTGAAGCCAAGTCTAGGCAACCAAAAGCTTGAAGAACAGTCACTCAGCTGTATCCAGCTGAACCGCAATCAGTGTACAGACCCGTGAGCAGGATAGATGCTTGTTATTGTAAGCCACTGAGGTTAGGGGTTGTTTGTTACGCAGCACTATTGTGGCAACAGCTGTCTGAGGAAACAGCTGATTAATACACCCTACGTAGTCTGAAGGGGAACATTGGGTTGAATGTTTTGAAAAGTAATCACCCAGATAAATTCATTGTCTGAGTCTCACACTGCTGGTCTTACAGCTTACGTGACTCATGGACCTCTAAACTCGTGCCAACTGGAAAGAAACATTCTATAAGGGAGAAAATATCCCCCTGCCTCTGCCAGTATTTTCTTCAGTGGTAGCTCCAGACTCTAGAACTTCTGCATAAAAAGAGCTTTAGGAAGATAATAAGCACAGGAGAGGAGGGTGCTGAGCTACGGAGAGTTTAAATTTATATTTGTATAACACTTAATTGAGAAATGTCAGCTGTCTTCCATGTCAACAATGGGAGATGACCAATGAAAATTAGGAGGGGGTCCAAAAAAGTCCTTATGTTACCCCTTGGTGTCATGCCTTTTTTCATCCATATGAATCCATGAAGGGAGGCAAGGTGAGCAATTAATGTAATCTGTTACATCAATAGGCTAAAAAAGAAAAAAAATGCATGATCATATAAATGATGCAGAAAAAGAATTTAACAAAATTCAATACCCATTCATCATTTTTTTTTTTAAAAAGAAAACCTCTTGGTAAACTAGGAATAGAGGAGAACTTCCTCAATTTGATTAAAAAAAAAATCTACAAAGAAACCTACAGCTAACGTCATACTCAATGGTGAGAAACTAGAAGCTTTCTCACTAAGATCAGGAATATGGCAAAGATGTCCCCTCTGACCACTCTTTTTAACATTGTATTGAAAGTCCTAGTTAACACAATAAGAAAAGAAAAGGAAATTAAACTTATACAGATTGGGAATGAAGAAATGAAATGATCTTTGTTCGCAAATGACATGATAGTCTTTGTAAAAAATCCAAAAGAATCCACACCAAAAAAAAAAAAAAAAAAATCCTGGAACTAATAAGCAATTAAAGCAAGGTTGCAGGACATAAGGTTAATAAACAAAAGTCAATCACTTTCCTGTGTAACAGCAATGAACAAGTGGAATTTGAAATTAAAACATAATACCATTTATATTAGCACCCCAAAATAAAATACTTAGGTATAAATCTAACAGAATATGTATAAGATCTATATGAGAAAAGCTATCAAACTCTGATAAAAGAAATCAACTAAATAAATGGATAGTCCATGTTCATGAGTAGGAAGATCCAATTTTGTCAATATGTAACGCAATTCCAATGGAAATTCCAGCAAGTTATGTTGTGAATATCAGCAATCCGACTCTAAGGTTTATATGGAGAGGCAAAGGGCTCAGAAGAGCCAACACAGTATTGAAGAAGAACAAAGTGGAGGATTAATACTACCTAACTTCAAAACTTACTTCAGAGCTATAGTAATTAAGAGAGTGTATGGTGAAAGAATAGACAAATAGATCAATGGAACAGAATAGAGCCACATAAATATAGTCAACTAATCTTTGACAAAGAAGCAAAGTCAATACAATGGAGCAAAGATCATCTTTTCAACAAACAGTGCTGAAACAACTGGATATCCACATGCAAAAAAAACTGAATCTAGATACCATATGGCTTTCACAAAAATTAAAATGAATCATAGACCTGAATGTAAAATGCAAAACTATACAAATCCTAGAAGATAATATAGGATAAAATCTAGGTGACCTTGCGTATGTTAGTGACTTTTTAGATACAACACCAAAAGCACAATCCATGAAAGAATTGATACACTGGACTTCATTCAAATTAAAAATGTACATCCTGTAAAAGACAACATCAAGGGAATTAGAAGAAAAACCATAGATTAGGAAAAATATTTGCAAAAGACGTACTTGATAAAGGACTGTTATCCAAAATATACAAAGAACCTCTTAAAGCTCAACAATAAGAAAACAAACAACCTGAAAAAAATGGGCCAAAGATCTCAGCAGACACCTCACCAAAGATATACAAGTGGCAAGTAAGCATATGAAAAAATGTTCCACATCACATATCAGGGAAAAAACACAATAACAATGAGATACCACTACCTACCCATTAGAATGGACAAAATCCAGAAAACCGACATCGTATACGGATGAGGATATGGAGCAACCAAAATTCTCATTCATTGCTAGGGGGAATGCCAAATGGTGCAGCCACTTTGTAAGACAGCTTGGCAGTTTCTTCCAAAACTAGATATACTCTTACCATACAATCCAGCAATTGCGCTCCTTGGTATTTACCCAAAGGAGCTGAAAACTTATGTTCATACAAACACCTGCCCACAGATATTTATAACAGCTTTATTCATAAATGTCAAAACTTGAACGCAACCAAGAAGTCCTTCAGTAGGTAGATACATAAACTGGTATATCCAGACAATGCAATATTATTCATCACTAAAAAAAGAGCTATCAAGCCAAGAAAATACATGGAGGAACTTTAAACGCATATTAATAAGTGAAATCAATCTGAAAAGGCTACATACGGCATGATTCCAACTATATGACATTCTGGAAATGGCAAAACTATGGAGAACAGTAAAAAAAATCGTTGGTTGCCAGGGTTGAGGTGGGGTGAGAAGAGAGAAACCGGCAGAACACAGAAGATTTTTACAGCAGTGAAAATATTCTATATGAATGATACTGTGATGATAGATACATGTTATTATATATTTGTTCAAAACCATAAAATGTACACTAAGAGTGAATCCTAATGTAAACTGTGGACTTCAGATTATTTTTAGAAAGATAATGCATTCCTGTGATTGAACATTTACATATGCATATATGTAATATATGTTCACATATGCATGCATATAATATATATTTACATATGCATGTATGTAATGTGTATTTACATATGCATAAATGCAATATGTATTTACATATACATGGAAAGTAATAGGTCTCACTCCCACCCTGTCCCAAGTCAGTCTGCTTCCTCATCCCCCCAAATCCATAGGTAATTACTTTTATTAGTCTCTTGAATATAATTCCAGAATATTTTTGTGCAAAAATATGGCACCGTAATTTTCTCATTTTAACACAAGAGATAGCATACTATACCCATTCAGGATATATCGTGAAGTTTTAAAAAAGAAAAGTATAGAGATCTTTCCATTTCATGTCATAGAGAACTTATATTCTTAATAGCAGCATAATATTCCATTTTATGATTGTTATTGTGGCCTTTTAAACTGCCAATAAGACTGTATTGTTGTGTTAATGATTCAAGTTTTATATTTCTTACATTTCTTAGAGATAAATGGTTTATCACCACATTTATTATAAATGGGATAATAAGGATTCAAAGTGAAAATGTGGTAATTACAGGATGAGTTTTATGGTGTCTGAAGACAATTTCTGAGATGTCGGGAACCTCAAATTTAAAAAAAATCAAGAATCCCAAAGGCCTCTTGGCAGAAAATGTGAATTTAGGAGTAAGAAACTCCTCTGGGGGAACCATCACTACAAAACAGAAGTAGAGTGGACCTATATTAATGAAATACCCACAAAACGTGAGACAATGACACCCTGTCCTTCTGTTTCCATATACTAAATCTTTTCCTGGAAAGCAAACTAAATTGGGAAAAACATAGTCCAGCTCCTTTTTGTGTTAGAATATAGCTTCTGTTTCCACAGGTTTTGGGGGGCTGTGTTCTCTCTTGTTTCTCTTCTCTCCCAGGATACCATCTGGCATTGGATTAATGACTGTTCAATCTCTCGCTTGTGTAAGATCAAATTTCTTGCTTTTCAGTTTCTGTGGGGTTAAATCTTGTACAGATAAAGCTCTTCTGCCTTTTGCTTATCAACTCCTAAGCTTAGTTTGGTCTTAAATAAATTATAGCCATCATAATGGATGTTTTAGTTGTCAGTTGCTGCATAACACTCTTCCCCAAAACACAGCAGCTCAAAACAAAGATTTTCTTTTCCTCACAGTTTTATATTCCAGAAAGTCTCAGCAGAGCAGTTCATCTTGATCCATATATTTATCAAGAGAGGAGGGCCAGAGTATGGGCTTCCAAGATAACTTCTTTACTCACATGTCTGAGGCTGTGTGGTCTCTGCCTCTTTGTCAATCTCCCTTTCTCTCTTTCCACATAGTGTATTATTATCCAAGTTTTCCTATGTGGCTGTGTGTCTCACAGTATGGCAATCTACAGGTGACCAGACTTCTTATCTGGTAGCTCAGGGCTCTAAGAGTGGGTATTCCAAGGGACAGGATGTGGAAGTTGCCATTCTCTTCTGGCCTAAGCCCAGAAACTGTCATAGTGTCATTTCCATGATATTCTTTTGGTCAGAATAGTCACATAGCATGCTTATATTCAAGGAGAGGGAACATAGAGCTTGCCTCTTAATAGGAAAAACATCAAATAATTTGTAACCATATTTAACTTGTCACAATAGAGATGATATAATCCATTTCATCTCCTAAAAAGTTGTCACCTTTTAAAGTTTCACTCAGAAATTAAAGTCTTCAACACATTCATTTGAATTGTGAGATGGGTTTTTTAATTTGTATCATCTGCTTTTAGACCTTTCATTGTTTCAAAATAAAATCCTCACTTAGTGTTCCAACATCCCAGAGAGGGGAAAAATTATAACCATATGGAATATAAAACAGAATGACATGTGAACTCATCTTATGATGTTAAGAAAACTGAGTGGCAGTTGGACTTCTACTGGGACCATAGTATAGAATGGAAAGAAGCAGAAGTTCTAGAGATTTACCCCTTGGGTTTGAATTCAAGTTCAGCCATTTATTTACTGAGTGACATTAGGAAAACTACGACATTTCTCTGTCTTGGGTCCTATCTATAAATTGAGAACAATATATATATTTACCTCATAAGGGGGATGTTATAATAATTAAAACAGATAAGTATATAAAATTGTTTTCAACCAGAGAACCAGAAAAAAAAAAAAAAAAACTGAGTGTGTAGTATATGTTAAGTGCTTCATTTAGTTGAAATAATACTAGTTGCTCTTACAGAGCAAAGTCCCAAAGTCTCAGAAGCTTTACACAAGAGACATTTATTTCTCATTCATGAGAAGGCTGATCAGAGGCTGAAGGTGGGAAAGGTTGATGCTCTGCTCCGTGTAGTCATTAAAGGTTCAAGGATAAAGGATATTCTTCTGCCTTCTTCAAAAAGTGGCTTCCAAGGCCACCTTGGATGTTGATATCTAGCTGTCAGATGGAAGAAAGAAAGCGTAGGATCTGGTGAGAGGCTTCTAAGGATTAGTCTCAGATGTAGTATAAATCAATTCAATTTCCACTCCACTGACCATTGGCCCTTTCTAGATGCAAAGGGATCTGAGAAATGTACTACCTGGCTGGGAAGCTGCTACCCAGCAACACTACTGCACTGTGGAAGGAAAAGCACAAATAGTTGGTGGACAACTAGCATATCTACCATGGTGCTCAATAAGTGTTAGCTTTTATAACTTATTACCACAATGGCTAAAACTGTGTCTTTTTTCCCTTGAGCCAAAAACTGAAAAATATCCGTCTCATGAAGACACTTACACTATGTCAGATTGTTGTTGGGTATCCATCCTCCCATGGCCCTACACCTCCACGCAGCATGATCTTTCGACCTCAAAGTTCAAATATTGAACTTAATTCTCAATAGTTTGTTAAAAGTTTAAGAATCAAAGTAAATTCTTTTAGGCCACTTCAGAATAAATCAGTTATCTTCCTTCAGAAGGCCAGAAATGGTGATAATAGAAAGGAAGGGCAGGAGAATGATTTGACACTGAGACAGGCTTTTGATGACAGGCGATTTAGGGCAGGCCAGGTGTTTTCTTTTGGGAGAAAGATGTTTTCCCAACTGGCATTAAAATTAAAACTGTTGAAGGAGATTAGCACCTCCTCCTCGAGTGGAACACTATCCAGGGATTCAGAATCCAGATGTTTATACTCATATGAGTAAGTGGAACAAACAGACTATTTTTGTGATCCAAGTCTATTATTAACTATTCTTAGGGGAAAACAAACTCTACCTATACATGCATCATTAGCCTGGGATTTGTGGACTCTACTAGGTCCATGCATGGTCTTCAGAGGGTCTATGCATCTCCTGAGGCTGTATGCAAGTGTGTGTGTGTGTGTGTGTGCGCGCGCGTATGTGTATATATGTATGTGTGTGCATATGTGTGTGTATATATATGCATAAATATATATGCATATATAAGGTGTTTGCACATGTGTATATATATGTGCATATATATATATGCATATAAATATTAGGTTGCTGCAAAAGTACACATATACATCCCTTCATGGTCACCACTTTCATACAAGCTGTTGAAACCACTCTCTGAACCACTGTCAGTCACATGTGCCAGAGTTCAGTATATATTCCACAGTATGTCATTGTGTGAAGGATAGGCTTTATTGGGAAAGGGAAATTTACAAGCCAGCATCAGGATAAAAGGAAGCCATAAGACTCCCATCCTCCAATTATCCCATAGAAAGACATGCTGAGATTTGAACAATCTGTTGAACAGGCAGCATGAGTTTGTGTTCCCTTAAAGCAGTGGTCCTCAACCAGGAGTGAATTGCCCCTCAAAGACATTTAGCCGTGTTTCGAAATGGTCTTGATTATTACAACTTAGGGGTGGAGTGCCATTAGCATCTGGTAGGTAGAGGCTAGAGATGTGACTAAACGTTCTACAATGGTCAGATCAGCCCCCCACGGCAAATAATTATCACATCCAAAACATCAGTGCTTAGGTTAAGAAATCTTACACTAGACAGACTTCCCAACATGGCATTCTCTCTCCAACTGGGTTCAGAATTTCAGAAGTTCTGCTCTGTTTCCTTGTATCCAGTTCTACAGTAGTGTAGGCATATTGCCTTTTTCTGGTTTCATTCCCCTCAAAAGCAGAGCCTGAGACAAAGCTGTCATGACACGGCATGCATATAGATTGTTTAATTTAGAAAGTGTTCCCAAGGAACAGAAAAGGGGGTACTAGGAAGCGTGAGACGGGGAGGATGAAAAGCCAATCTAGGCCGGGCGCGGTGGCTCAAGCCTGTAATCCCAGCACTTTGGGAGGCTGAGACGGGCGGATCACGAGGTCAGGAGATGGAGACCATCCTGGCTAACACGGTGAAACCCCGTCTCTACTAAAAAATACAAAAAACTAGCCGGGCGAGGTGGCGGGCGCTTGTAGTCCCAGCTACTTGGGAGGATGAGGCAGGAGAATGGCGTAAACCCGGGAGGCGGAGCTTGCAGTTGCAGTGAGCCGAGATCGCGCCACTGCACTCCAGCCTGGGCGACAGAGCCAGACTCCGTCTCAAAAAAAAAAAAAAAAAAAAAAAAAAAAAAAAAGAAAAGCCAAACTAAAAGGGACGGTTGTAAACTGTCCACACAGCAGATGATTGGAGCACAATCCTTCTGGAGGACCCCCTGAGCACCATGTAGAATGTTCCTCAGAATTCTCTGCCCTGAGGACCAATACTTATCTTCTGACTGCTATCTCCCAGTGGTCAAGGATTTTCCCATGGGGGTTAACTCCCTTCGGGTTTGTGCATAACCTCTGAACACAGAAGCTGCAGGAAGTCTTGGATCAGATAACTCGTGTAGCCAGGGTAAGATGATGTTACTTGCCACCTGCGTATGGCTGGCTGCCACCACAGAAAGTTAGGTGGGCCAAGAGGATATGAGGCAAGGTATTAGATATATCCAACACACTCATTTAGTTTGTGGCAGAGGGTCCTGCGTTAAACCCTCCCTACTCGGCACCATTCAGATTTACAGATGAAAACAAGCAATCAAGCTTGTGGGAATTTTTCTGGCCAAAAGTGAGGTGCTAGCCTGGAGGGAGCCTGCTTCTTTCTCTTGGTAATGTCCCATTTCTATCTGTACTGAAGTTTTTCCCAAACAGCTGCTGGGTAATACATTCAAGGTGCCCTAGCTGCCCAGATAGCATCCAGGGATGGGGCCTTTCCATCCTCTGTCTTTAGGATTCAAGGATTCCCAACTCTTGAGGAAGAGGGTGGGCTGCTTCAGTCACCTACTACCACCCTTCAGCACCCAGGATTCTGCTGTCACAGTGAGCCACCACTCAAGGACTTCCAAATGACCAGCTACCCCAAGTCCTAGTAATCTTTTTTTTGTAATGTTTTTAATGTTTAATTTTTGTTTGTACATACTAGGTGGTTTTTTTAGTTGGTTTAATTTTTGAGTTGGTTGTTTAATTTTTGTTTGTACATACTTACGGGTTACATGGGATATTTTGATGTAGGCATACAGTATGTAATAATCACATTGAAGTAAATGGGGCATCCATCAGCTCAAGTATTTATCCTTTGTGTTACAAACAATGCTATTATGCTCTTTTAGTTATTTTTAAATGTACAATTACATTATTATTGCCTATAGTCACCCTGTTGTATTATCAAATATGAGATCTTATTTGTTCATTATAACTATTTTTTGTATCCATTAACCATCCCTACTTCCTCCCCACCCTTCTTCACACTGTCCTTCCCAGCCTTTGGTAACCATCATTCTACTCTCTATCTCCATGAGTTCAATTGTTTTTATTTTTAGTACCCACAGATAAGTGAGAACATGCATTTTGTCTTTCTGTGCCTGGCTTGTTTCACTTAATATAATGACCTCCAGTTTCATCCATGTTGTTGCAAATGACAGAAGCTCATTCTTTTTTGTGTCTGAATAATACTCCATTGTGTGGATGTACCACATTTTCTTTAACTGTTCATCCATTGACGGACACTTGGGTTGCTTCCAAATCCTGGCTATTGTGAACAGTACTGCAATAAACATAGGAGTGCAGATATCTCTTTGATATCCTGATTTCCTTTGTTTGGGGTATATACCCAGCAGTGGATTGCTGGATCATATACTAGTAATCTTTTGATAGCGAATGAAGCCACTGGACTATTGGCCATTCCAGGGCTGAGTGGCCTGGCCTGCCCTCTCAGGGGCTGTGGTGATGGACATCACCATGGTCATCCAGTGGCCTTCCTTCATCCCAAATGACCCTGCTCACCACCTCTCCAGATACCTTGTATTCACTTTCAGGAGGGCTATCTCCAGGGTGGCCTACTGGACCCTTGCTGGCTGGACAATAGGGATTCTCCTCACCTGATGGGCCAGGTGAGTCAGTTTGTGGGATTTAAGTCCTTTAACAAAGGAGGTGATAACCACAATGTCACGCCATATAGAAAAAGTAGAAACTTATAAGGCCATGATCATAAGAGAAGCAAGGGCATAAATGTCTCACCTTCCCATTAGACACACAGAGAGGCATCCCAGGGCCCCAGGGCCAAGGCATGGATTTGCATCTAGAAAAAACTCCCCTGTTCACTCTCAATCTTACAGCAAATATGGGAGAAGATGTCTACAAACATACTCCTAGGCACCAAACTATCTGGATTTGAGTCCCATCTGTTTGCAGGAGTTGCCTGGGACCACCAATTCACCCGCACGTGGGGCCCACGGGGTCTATGAGAAGCTAAGCTTAGGTACAGATACTTGCACTAGGAGAAATTGCACTGACTTGGCTGAATCAAGTATTATATTTAGTAATGTAATATTCTGTTGAAGATTTCTCTCTCTCTCTCTCTCTCTCTCCCCCCACACCCAATCATTTCTGAGAAATGACTTATATACCAGCTATTTCCATATTTATGTAAATTGTGCTATTGAAAAACAGATAAGTTGCTTTTTATTTAGTTGCCATTTAGTTATCATCATTATTTAAGGACCATTATAGCCTATTTGCTTTTTAACAAATGAGATGACATGATTAGACTTACGTCTCTAAAAATAATTGTATGAGCAAGAATAGAGATTTGATTAGCAAGTAAAGATTGGGTACCCAGACACTCCTGCTGGGAGAAAGTGGGAGCCCCACTCCAGCGAGTTCATTAACCAGGACACCCAGAGTGAGCTGCCTGGGTCACTGTTGTACAATCTAGATCCTTGCATCCCAGAACCACTGCAAAATACTAATGTTGTAGCAATATTTTGGTGGGCTATTTCAGTGAGCACTTTTACTTTTTCTGCTAGGAATGCCCTGATGCTCACGTACACCATTCACTTCTTTTTTTTTTTTTTTTTTTTTTTTTTTTTTTTT
>NC_045456.1:1176460-1248927 GCF_002776525.5 Piliocolobus tephrosceles
CGGAGTCTGGCTCTGTCGCCCAGGCTGGAGTGCAGTGGCGCGATCTCAGCTCACTGCAAGCTCCGCCTCCCGGGTTTACGCCATTCTTCTGCCTCAGCCTCCCGAGTAGCTGGGACTACAGGCGCCCGCCATCTCGCCCGGCTAATTTTTTGTATTTTTTTTAGTAGAGACGGGGTTTCACCGGGTTAGCCAGGATGGTCTCGATCTCCTGACCTCGTGATCCACCCGTCTCGGCCTCCCAAAGTGCTGGGATTACAGGCTTGAGCCACCGCGCCGGGCACCATTCACTTCTTAAAACATTCTCCTTGCTCTGCATATATACATTAGCTAAAAACCTCAGCTACCTACACTGATTACCGAAAAAAAAAAAAAAAAAAAATGTAACTCTAAGACAGACTTACTAGGCAACTAGCCATATGACCATCCAATCTCTTAAAAAATAATTATAAATCAACATAAGTAAATGATATTCGCCGTCACTGCATCAAAATTCCAACAAGGTAGATGTACTTGATTGCTAAACTACAACCTAGAAGAATCAGAAGGGGCTAATGCGGACTTTTGATGTTGGGCTGGGAAACAATGGGAATATACTGACAAGCAAAACATTGCCTCTATCCAGATTCTCTCTCTGGCCACCACTGCATTCATTAATTTTCTGCCTGGATGACAGCATACCTCCTAATGTTTGCCTTGCCACTTTTATTTTTCCCAATCAGCTGCAGCAGTCCCCTTGCAAAAGAAAGTAAAAACAAGTGCCTGGCAAAGAAAGCACAAACAAAGCTTCATTGGTCTAGATAGACATATGCCATCATCAGCTCTGACAGCAGCCTTAGAAAAGGAGCAGCCAAAATGTTTTCCTTCCACTCCTAAAAGAGAGAGAGAGAGAGAGAGAGAGAGAGAGAAAAGGATAAAATTACAGTACATATTGGGGAGATTTTCCCCAAATGAAGGAGGTAGTAAAAAATATCACCTTGTGTTTCAACACAATTGGTTTTCAGTGTGTTTACAGCACAGACGAAATAAACATGAAGGACTGCAGGTAAACAAAACTGGAAATGTCATTTGGTACTGAGGGATGCTGCACCCGAACAGCACAGGGAGATAATCAGTAATCACGTTTTCTTTCAGCCTGTGCTTAACAAATCAGATAGAAGCACAGGGCTCTCTAGGTATAATGGCGTGCTAAAAATAACCTCCTCACTTCCTTATGTAACCCAGAGGCAATCTCATTCAGTTTCTAAATTTAGAGCCCTCAGCAAAGGCCAGTCTGGTGGGGAGGTGGTTTGTGGTGCCAGTTAGCAGAATGACTCATAGGGCTCAGCTAATAAAAATTAGATTTATCTCTCTCTGGAATATATGAAGGGATACAGGTATAGGAAGCATTTTTAAGAGCCTCAAATGAGATAAAGTAAGCTTTGTTTCTGCAATCAGGGAAGGAGAGGATGAAAGGGGACCATTAGGACTCCGATTACCTTGTAATAGAAACAAAAATCATATTATATTTATCTGGTAATCTTAGGAGGAAAAAGTTTGAAAGCATCTACAAAGCCACAGCTTCCAGACCATTTCTGTGTGTGGGTCAGCAACTGGATTTACAGTGACAATTTCTGAAGCAAAAACAAGATTTACTGACTTTGAAGTTTTCTGTTAAACAGACATATGATTTCCTTCTGGGACCCATTCTGCTGTACCTCTCCTGCATCAGTTCTAACAAGCAGAACTCCACACACACATGCACACATATGTTACACAATCATTTCTCCCTCAGAACTTACTAGAATGGTTAAATAACAAAATCAGCTTTGTTTCTAGTCTCTAATCACAAATTATTATTTACCTTGGTAAAGTTTCCATTTATCCAGCATGTACACTACCAGAAAATTCTAATGGCCAGAGCCGTTTTGCAGTCATGTTCCACAATAATGAATGCTCACAACAGTTTTCAATATCCTGAGGTATCCTTTGAGTTATGATAGAAAGATAGTTTTCTGGTGTGAAGGAAATATATTAGGGTTGAAAATTGTTTATCTGTCGTTGGAGAAGAGGAACTTTCCATGGGCTTCAAGGACTGAAAACCTGGATTTCAGTCCAGATTCATTGGCAGTTTATTTCAGGACAATTCATTTCAACATTCTGAACCTCAAAATCCTTACCTGTAAAATGGGGCTGATAATAATATGTTAGTAAAGTGCTGTAAGCATACAATGAAATATTATATGCAAGAGTACTTTGGAAATTAGAAATCCTATAACCTTGATTCGTTTTGTTTTTAATCTCTAAAAACTAGGTAGGATATGAAATTTATCACCATAACCCTTTTTTTCAAGTAGTCAAATATATTAGGCAAAATTTTATCATAACAAAGACTGAGCAGTCCTGCATTTCTTAAAAGTCTGCTTGTTTTTAAGACTGTTCCAATATCTTTAGCATACATCTAAACCACTGTGGATTCAATACTGAGAAATTCTGGACTGGATAATTCTATTTTCTCCTTCTAAAATTATTTCCTGTATATTATAAATAAGAGATCTGTACACCATAGGAATACATATAATGATCTTTTTTTTTTTATTTTTTAGAAAATGAAGTCCCAGTTTCAAATAGTCCGACTTATTGCCGTCAAATGTTCATTCACATATGATAATTTTTAGTTTAAAAGGCATGTGAACCAATGATAACACTTTGTGAGATATTTAATGGCTGACTCATTCAAATATACTCTGATAAAAGAGACAGCGCAAATTCTTATATATTTGCAACCACATTGGACCGCTCAGATTTATTTTTCATTTATCTGAATCCCATCAAGGAGATAGACGTTCCAACACTATCTCCTACATCTTTGCTCTTTCTTTCTTTGTATGCGTGTGTGTTAAGAACATTGTGCATGAGATCTAGCCTCTTAACATTTTTAAGTGCATGATAGCATATTGTTAACTATAGGCACAATGTTGTACAGCATATCTCCAGAACTTTTTCATCTTGTATAACTGAGACTTTGTAGACATTGAACAGCAACTGCCCATTTTCCCTTCCCCCTTCCCTGGTATTAAGCATTCTACTCTCTGCTTCTGTGAGTTGGACTAGTTTAGAAACCTCATATAAGTGGAATCGAGAAACATATTTGTTGTACTTGATTTATGTATTTGTTCGGAAACCAAATTGGAGATACAGCCACAGTGGAAGAAAACATTAATCAACTTCGTAACTTGCACTTTTATTTACACATCCATTCCCAAAGCTAATCTTTTATTCAAATATGAGCATCTTCCCTGAGGAGAGCCTGTAAGGAAATGAGATCCCAGACAAGATGGAAATGTGATAATAATAGGTGACATTTATATCGCCCTTACGTTATGCTAAGCGTCACTCTGTACTGTTTGAAGTACTTTACAATATTGACCCATTTAATTCTCCTAACAACCTTCTGAGTAGGTACTATTATTATCTTCATTTTGTAGATGGGGAAACTGAGGTGCTGAAAGGTTAAACATAACTTTCCCCTGGTTTCTCAGTGTTTGAGTGGCAGGTGAGAAACAAACTCAGAGAGTCTAGCCTCCAATTCTATGTGCTTTACCACAATGCTACATGGCCTGGATCCTGAATCAATCTTCTGTTGACGTTGAGGATGCAGCCTGCTGACCCTGAATGTGATTCAAGATCCAGGAAGGGCTCAGATGCTTGTCAGTGTTTCCTGTTAAGGTTATACATTGTTTGTGGAAATTCTTCCTGGATGGTCACATTAGCCAGTTATAAAAGACTCAGGCACAGCACAAAAGGAAGCACTCAAAGGCTAGCAGGACCAAACGTGTCTCAGGATCAGAGGTATCAAAGGCTGCTCTGCTGTGGTCCCCTGCACCTGCTCTTCTTTCTATACCTGCATCCCCCTCTCTTCTGTGAAGTTTCCAATCCTCAATTAAATCAATCAGGAATTTGCAGTGTGATGAGTGTGGGTGCTCTCACCATTCCATAGCCAATGAAGAACACTCATCACAATAAAGCCAGTATGCACTTTGCAAGTATGTTTCTACCTCTATAACATTTAAAATTCACAAGGAAGGGTCAGTGTGACTAAAATGTAAATAAAATAAAATAAAATAAAATAAGATAAACTAGATAACAAAACTAATCAGGGGGCCGAGTTCCATCTTGTCACTGTCACTAATTAACTAGGGGATGGAACTTGATTGGATCATTTAACCTCAGAACTCCTGTGTCATCATCTACAAACTGTGCTCATTGGGGAAGAAGAACTCCAAAGCCTTTTATATAAAATTCTACAGATCTAAATATAGATTTAACTTAAATGAACAAAGACACTTAGAAGTAGAAATACAGACATAAGAACAAGTATGGAGTTTGGCTTTTTCTTTGTTCAACAAAATAATCAGCCTAATCATTGCCCAAGAAATCCCAAAAAAGTCCTGGGCCCTCAAGGCAAATGAGGTTCTAAAACCTGACCAGAAAATTCATGACATTCCCACTTTCAAGTGTATTTGCCAGTGCAACCAAAACATCTGCAAAGTATGAGCCTGCCTTGGTATACAATACTCTGTCAGCCACACCCTCTGAACTTCCTGTCAGAACCATAGAAGCCTCCCATTTAGTGAACCAGATGTGGAGGGCTTGGTGAGCATTAATGCTTGAGAGAGAAAGAAATGCAATGGAGAGCCAATTACTGAAGCACTGGAAGGAAATGGTATCATGGTCTCTAAATTCATAGTAAATAATCTATGAGGGATGTCCTGGGGCAAAAAAGCACACACACAGAATATGGTCACCATTCTCTGGTGTGTAATTACTTATTTAGGTCATTCATACACCACATAGTCACTAAATTACAAGAATACAAATTTCTGAGCAACCAAAATGTGTCAAATTCATGCACAAAGCTAATACACTTTACTCATGGAAAGGGGCCTCAGGTCCTTAAGAGTGTATGTGTTCTAACTTTACCTGCTGCTCCAACAAACTTAGTTGTCTCATTGCCATATTAAAAAAAGATTAACAGCTGTAAGTTTGAA
This sequence comes from Piliocolobus tephrosceles, assembly GCF_002776525.5. NCBI lineage: Eukaryota > Metazoa > Chordata > Mammalia > Primates > Cercopithecidae > Piliocolobus > Piliocolobus tephrosceles. The sequence continues at coordinate 1,181,488 of NC_045456.1, forward strand.
ATGGCGTGGGGGTGTAGATAATTGGCAGAAACAGGCACACTGAGTAGGGGAATAGACAGAGAGAAAAGACACAGAAACTTAAAAAGAGAAACCCAAGTATAATGGCATTCAAAATGGCACTACAGTAGTGGTAGGCCATTTAGAGAATCAAAGCCCCTTGATTCGTTCAGTAGGGCCTGAAAACTTAGCACAACCATCGTTGCGTGATGCATGATGATCCTAAATCATCCAAAACATTTAGACCACATTCAGAATTCTGGGGTGAAGGAATAAAAGAAGATGGAAATACATTATTAAAGGTTTCCATCAAGTAGTTAAAATAAAATGCTGACATGCATACATTTTTTCTCTGAACAGATTTTTTTTTTTAATTGAACCAAACCATTTTCTTATAATGCCAGCATGTTTGTTGGTGATCATCCTGAATAATCCTTGCAATGCACCATACTAAAACCTTGAAGCAATGCCATGCAAATTAAGACATTAGGAAAAAATACAAAAATAGGGTTTAGGTTTTACTTTCCAGGCAAGGTTAATGGAGAGGTTGAATATGATGAAGAAGGTCATCAATGATGAGACAGGAGAGGGAAGAGCATTTATGGTTGGAATGACATTATCATTTTAGATACAAAAACCCTGAAGTGATGCTAGCATTATCCAAGGTCTGATAATCGAAATTGTTATCAGATATGAAGAGATGCTATCTTTGAAATTTTAATCCCTGATCCTGTTTGCTTATGATATCTTCAGATTGCAGCACCAACACCTCAGATTTCGAGGGATGCTTTGAAGTCTCTGGAAAACAGCAATCTTCTACAAAATCCAGTTCCACTGTGTTTCAGTGTCATGGAATCCCATGTAAGGTACTTGCTGTTATGCAAGCACCTTTAAAGGCAAATGAGCAAGTGACAGAGCCAGGAGATTTTTGGGGGTGTGGAGCCTGGCTGGACAAATCTTCATCACATTTCAAGCTAGCCATGAAGCACTAAGTAATATGGTGCTTCTTTTGTGCCACCAGGGCCAGGAAGCTCAACCAATCCTGATATATATACACATTTAGCTAAGTCCACAGCATAAATGCTCTTCGTTTCCTCCTAGAAGTGCAGAATATTGATTCAACTGCTATCCCTGGGCAGAAAGACAGAATTGAGATTTCATCCATTTGCCTTTGTATAGAAATCTTTTCTATCCAATGGGATATGGAGGAATGACCTACATGGGCAGGCACTGGTATGTTTGTCTTTCTTTCTCAGTATCTTCCCTATATATGTGCATGTATGTACATGATTGCTTCCCCCACAACTACATTGAACTGGAAGAAGTTGGAATAAGATGACAGAAAATCCCCTTACAGAAATCCCAACTGTCAAACAGCATCTCTTACTGAGTCATTTACTCCTCTAACTGCCTAGAAAATGGCCTCTTCCAGTGAACTAAATGGCATCTCAAGTTGCTTGAGAAATCTAATGCACCTCCTTCTACCAGGCAATCTGTTCTCTTTTCATATGTAGCATTAGGCCTATTATCCTTAATTCCACACCCACCCAGGCTGTTACCTAGGCAACAGCATCCTCAGATTGCACTGGTCAAACCAAAAATTTTATCCATCTTTATGAATCAAATGGGTGGCTAATATAATCAAATAGACCCAAATTTACTTTCAAAACAGTTATAAAAGGAAATTTGTGAAAACAGCTAGAACCTCAGTGGTCAAAAGGAAGGCTGGTGTGTGCAGGGAGGTGTTTAGTTGGTAGTCAAAGCAGAAGGAGAAGGTGTCTGTCTGCGGGCCAGATTAGTTTGCCCAATTTAAGTAGCAACTGAGAAGGTGCTGATGGTGGATTGGGGAATTTTGTTTTCTGCTCCTTACAGGAAAAATCAAAATGTATACTGTGTCAGTCTGGGATCTTCCAGAAGCAGACCCTGGGTCAAGGATTTGGGTACCAATAGTTTATTTGAGAAGTGATCCAAGGAAGCATTCTAGGGAGGTAGAGGGGAGTAGGGGGAAAAGCCAGCAATGCATTAATAAGTTGGTTAGTGCTGTGGGCAGTTGGTCACTGGAGACCATCTAAGAACACACCTCAGAATTGTCTGACAGCAAGGAAGCTGGGGCACTTATCTACCTATTCCTTTCCCTGGTAGGTTGAGAATGGCTCCCAGGCATTAACCCCCAGGCACTTGCAGCCTGCCCTGCACAGAGGCCTAGGAGACACCTACTGCCAGAGAATACCTCCACCTCCAACAGACATGGAAACCTGGTGGTAGATACCAGAACCATCTGCAGTGACCTCCACAGCCTCTACTGCAGTACTGAAAGCAACTGGAAACAAAATTAAATTCCAAACCAATTTCAAAAGTTGATCAATAAAATTTGCAAGAGTTTCAAATATGTAGCCAAAATACCATGATTTGAAATGAGGCAAAAAATGAAAGTCCAAATATTAATCAGGATCAGTATGAATTACACCATCATGATTCTTCCGACAACATGCCTCAGAAAGAAGGTGGCCTCAGAAGGTGATGTGATAAGGGCATATGCACATCTGAGGTCCTCACACCACCCAGGAAGGAACTGGTATGTTGAAAAGGAATCCACACTAAAGAGAAAGTCAAAAAAGCTGCCCCTTACCAAATGCATATGTAAGAAAGCCAGAAGCCTCCACTCTGCTCCCTTGGAATCAGCTCTGACGTTTGGATGTTTGACGGTTGCCCAAAACGTCGAGGAGAAACACAGCATGTCATGGGTTGGGAAGACATGAAGACCAAGGCATTGTGGGGTGTTGCCTCAAACCAGAGGATGTGATGACAGCAAAGCATCTCAAGGAGTAATGAAAGAGTCCAGCAGCCATGTCCGACCTACCAGGTTAGTTAACAACTCTCCTCTCACCCACCTTACCCCCTTGCATGATTGGCCTAGACATTGAAGGGCCCTTGGACAATGAGGTGAAGGGAAGGGAGAAGAACAGCCATATATCTAGCCAGAAGGAGTCCTGGAGAGCAGCATGCAGGTCAAATGAAGCTGGGACTGACAAAGGAGAGGCCAGGTGTGGAAACCATAAAGAACACAGTGATTGCGAGCGCAGGCTTTGAAGTGAGACACATCTTGCTTTCACCAAGTTTCCTAACTTCTCTGGGCCTCAGTTTCTTCATCTGTAAAATGAGGATGTATTAGTCAGTTCTTACATTGCTATAAGTAAATACCCGAGACTGGGTAATTTATAAAGAAAAGAGGTTTAAGTGGTTTATGGTTCTGCAGGCTATAGAGGAAGTGTGGTGCTGGCATCTGCTTAGCTTCAGGGAGGCCTCAGGAAACCTACAGTCATAGCAGAAGGCAAAGAGGGTGCATTCACGTCACATGGCTAGAGCAGGGGCCAGAAAGGGGGGAGGTGCCACACACTTTTAAACAACCAGATCTCAGCAGAGCTCACTCACTATCGTGGGGACAGTACCAAGGGGATGGTGTTAAACCATTTATGAGAAATCTGCCCCCATGATCCAGTTACCTCCCACTAGGCCCTACCTCCAACATTGGGAATTACATTTCAATATGACATTTGGGTGGGTACAGACATTCAAACTATACCAGGGGATAATACTAATATCTACCCCAGAATTGTTGTGAGTTAAATGAGATTATGTCCATAATGTACTTAATACAATGCCTAGCATACTCACTAAATGGTAGCTTTTGAGGGGCGTTGGGGAGAGGAGGGCTTGTTTGGGTTTGCAGATGGAGGCTGTGGAGAGCAAAATGTTTAAAGGTAAAGTTGGGAAACAACATCCTAGAGGGAGGAAAAGGGGTGGAATCAGGAATCAAAAGCATTCTAGTCCCTAGGGAATTCTGTTTAAAACTTTCTAATTATGATATACCCTGTTGTGTTACAATTACTTGTTTATGGGTCTAAATTTCCCTGTAGACTCTGAACTCCTCCATGAACCTATACTTGCTGAGCTCAACCTATGTACCAGGCACTGTACGTAGGCACTAAATTCGTGGACTAAACAGAGTCCCCTGCTTTCATAGTGCTTACACTAGAGTGTGGGGAGACAGGCATAAACAATGACACAAATATACAACAGGAAAAGTCATCTTGAGAACTATGGGTAATAATTAAGCAGAAAGAGAGAGAATGGGGCACCAGCACGGAGGGCGAGGAAGATCTGGAAAGGCTTTGCTGGTAAAGTGACGCTTGAGCAGAGACCCCATGAATGTGGAGGAAGGGGGCCCTGTAGCTATTCTGAAAGTAGCATTCCAGGCAACAGCACCACTGAAGAGTGTTGGGGAAGAATATGGGGCCGCTGGGCTGCAGTGGAGGGAGCAGGTGGGGAGCTGCAAGAGCTGGAGCTGGGGAGGCAGAAGGAGTATGAGATCATGTGAGGCAGAGGGTCTCAAACACCCCAGTACAGTATAGAATCACCTGGGAAGCTGAAAAAGCCTGAATTCCATCCTGCAGCACAAGCAAGTTTAATCAGAATCTGGAAATGGGATCCAGGCATGGAATGTTTTAAAGAGCTCCAGATAATGGATGTGTATGATTGCCACTGACCTAGGTCTTTGAAGTCCATTTTAAGGACTCCAGCTTTTACTCTGGGACAGGAAGCCATTGAGGGTTTTGAGCAGAGAAGGTACATGATTTGTATTTTCAAAGGCTCACTCTAACTGCTGTGTATAGAAATGGACTAGAGGAGAGAGAGAGGAGTGACACAGCAAGACCAGTTAGGAGACAAAACACCATTGTATTGATTTTCTGTATCCACAGTGCCTAACACAATTGCAGACATAAAATTAATATCCCCAGAACATTCCCTCTGCCTGAAACCTCATCCTCTGGATCTATGAATGGTTTATCACCATAGTTCCTTCAGAGGATTGCCAGATAAAAATCAGGACATCCAGTCAAATTCAAATTGCAGATAAACAACAATTTTTCAGTATTACATGAGACATATTTATACTAAAAATTATTGGTTACCTGGTATTCAAATTTAACTGGACTTTTTGTATTTATTTTTTATTTTAACTGGATCCCATCTTTTTATTTGCTAAATCTGGCTGCCTAACCTTCAAGGCTTATTCATAGGAGGCTTTCCCTGACTATCATCAAATATAGAAATAAAGCACTCTCCCCCAGGATTCTCTATCTCCTTTATCCTACTTCATTTATTTTCAAAGCTGTCATCTTTGCCTGAGATGATATACATTGATTTGTTTCTCAGTTGTCTGCCCTGCTAGACTGTGAGCTACAGGAGAGCAGGAATTCTGTTATATTCACTGTGGTATCCACAGAACCTAGACCTATGCCTTGCATATACTCAACAAATATTCATGGAGGGAAGGAAGGAAGAGAGGGAAAAGAGAGCAAGTGTGGGAGGAAGGGAGGAAATTGATAAATATGAGAGAAAAGAAGGAAAAAATGACACAACAGAGGTTTTCTGAAGGAGAGATGGGAAATTAGAAAGCTCAATTCAGACGTTTTTTGCCTCAGGATATAGGAATCGGGGTTATCTGCTAAATCTGTAGGAGGCTGGATTAGGCAGAAATTTTAATGAGAGAGACAAATGTTTAGAAAGGTCACAGAAGGGAAATGGGAAAGTGAGTAAACAGTGGAAAACAGGTAACTGTCAGAGTAAGGAGGATCTACATGAGGTTGACAAGCATCATCTGTAAGGAGGCTCACCTTGGTAGGCTTGTGATTGTCTCCAATGGGGGCTTAGCCAGCTAGAGTTAACACACATAAAGGCAGTTTGGGCAAAGAGCGGAGGTTTGAGAGGGCCAAATGATCAAGGAACCCAGAAAATTAATTTTTAACTTAAGATAGCCTCAGTTTCAGGCTGGGTTAGGAGGTGAGAAGATCTTGGAGAAATTTACTAGACTTATACCTGAGGAAGGGGCTGAGAACCAAATTTTGGTGCAGAGGGGTGTACTAGTCCATTCTCACACTGCTATGAAGACATACCTGAGACTGGGTACTTTATAAAGGGAAGAGATCTAATTGACTCACGGTTCCACATGTCTGGGGAGGTCTCAGGAAACTTTTGGCAGAAGGAGAAGCAGGCATGCCTTACATGGCAGCAGGTGGGAGGGAGAGAGAGAGAGATCATGTGAAGGGGAAAGAGCCCCTTGTAAAACTATCATATCTTGTGAAAACTCACTACCATGAGAGCACCAGAGGGGAAACTTCCCCCATGATTCAATCACTTTCCTCCCTTGACCCATAGGGATTACAGGTCCCTCCCTCGACACATGGGGCTTACAATTCTAGATGAGATTTGGGTGGAGACACAGAACCAAACCATATCGTTCTGCCCCTGGCTCCTCCTAAATCTCATGCCTTTTCACAGTTAAAAGCCAATCATGCTTTCTCAACAGTCCCCCAAAGTCTTAACTCATTTCAGAATTAATTCACAAGTCCACAGTCCAAAGTCTCATCTGAGACAAGGCAAGTGCCTTCTGCCTATGAGCATGTAAAGTCAAAAGCAAGTTAGTTACCTCCTAGATACAGTGGGGGTACAGGCATTGGGTAAATACACTCATTCCAAATGGGAGAAATTGGCCAAAACAAAGGGGCTACAGGCCCCATGTAAGTCCAAAATCCAGCAAGGCAGTCATTACATCTTAAAGCTCCAAAATATTCTCCTTTGACTCCATGTCTTACATCTGTGGCACACTGATGCAAGGAGTAGGCTCGTTCATGGGCTGGCATTGAGTGCCTGCAGCTTTTCCAGGCACAAGGTGCAAGCTGTTGGTGGATCTACCATCTTGGGGTCTGGAGGATGGTGGCCTTCTTCTCACAGCTCCACTTGGCAGTGCCCCAGTGGGGACTCTGTGTGGGGGCTCCAACCCCATATTTCCCATCCACACTGCCCTAGCAGAGGGTCTCCATGAGAGCTCCACCCCTGTAGTAGACTTCTGCCTGGACATCCAGGTGTCTCCATACCTCCTCTGAAATCTAGGTGGAGGTTCCCAAACCTCATTTCTTGTCTGTGTACCCACAGACCCAACACCATGTGGAAGGCTTGGGGTGTGCACCCTCTGAAGCAATGGCCCGAGCTGTACTTTTGCCCCTTTTAGCCATGGCTGGAGCTGGAGCAGCTGGGACACAGGGAAGCAAGTCCCAAGGCTGCACAGAGCAAGAGCATCCCTGGGCCAGGCCCACAAAATCATTTTTCCCTCCTAGGCCTCTGGGTCTGTGATGGGAGGGGCTGTTCTGAAGGTCTCTGACATGCCCTGGAGACATTTTCCCCATTGTATTGGCTATTAACATTTGTTTCCTTATTACTTATGCACATTTCTGCAGCCAGCTTGAATTTCTCCCTAGAAAATGGGTTTTTCTTTTCTACCTCATGGTCAGGTTGCAAATTTTCCAAACTTTAATGCTCTGCATCCTCTTGAATGCTTTGCCACTTAGAAATTTCTTCTACCAGATACCCTAAATCATCTCTCTCAAGTTCAAAGTTCCACAGATCTCTAGGGCAGGGGCAAAATGCCCCCAGTCTCTTCACTAAAGCATAGCAAGAGTGACCTTTGTCCCAGTTCCCAGTAAGTTCCTCATCTCCATCTGAGACCACCTCAGCCTAGACTTCATTGTCCCCATCACTATCAGCATTTTAGTTAAAACCATTCAGCAAGTCTCTAGGAAATCCCAAACTTTCCCACATCTTCCTGTGTTCTTCTGAGCCCTCCAAAGTGTTACAACCTCTACCCGTTACCCAGTTCCAAAGTTGCTTCTACATTTTGGGTATCTTTATAGCAGTACCTCACTACCTCAATACCAATTTACTGTCTTTACTTTATAAAGACATACCTGAGACTGAGTAATTTATACAGGAAAGAGGTTTAACTGACTCACAGTTACACTTGGCTGGGGAGGCCTCAGGAAATTTACAATCATGGCAGAAGGGGAAGTGGGCACTTCTTACATGGTGACAGGTGCGTGAGAGAGAGAGAGAGAGAGAGAGAAAGGGGGAAGAGCCCCTTATAAAACCATCGTACCTCATGAGAACTCACTCACTATCATGAGAACACCATGGGGGAACCACGCCCATGATCCAATCATCTACCTCCTTTGACAGGTGGGGATTACAATTTGAAATGAGATGTGGGTGGGGGACACAGAGCCAAACCATATCAGGGGATGTATAAGTGAAGATATTGTGCCCAGAGAGGAAAATTTGAGAGTCTGAATCATTGGAAGGGGTAAGGTGATATCAGAGCAGTTAATGCCTCACCCTGTGAAGCCAGACTGTCAGAGGTTGAATCCCAACCCTGCTACTTATTAGCTATGCACCTTTGGGTAAGTTAGTTACTTTCTATGCCTCAGTTCCCTTATCTCTAAAATGGAGTTGATAATTATACTTATATAAAAAAATGTGCTGTGGTAATTAAATGAGTTAATGTATGTAAAGCATTTAAAATAGTTCACAGTGAGGCCGGGCGTGGTGACTCACACATGTAATCCCAGCACTTTGGGAGGCCGAGGCGGGTGCATCACGAGGTCAGGAGATCGAGACCATCCTGGCTAACAAGGTGAAATCCCATCTCTACTAAAAATACAAAAAATTAGCCGGGCATGGTGGCGGGCGCCTGTAGTCCCAGCTACTCAGGAGGCTGAGGCAGGAGAATAGCGTGAACCCGGGAGGTGGAGCTTGCAGTGAGCCGAGATCGTGCCACTGCACTCCAGTCTGGGAGACACAGGGAGACTCCGTCTCAAAAAAAAAAAAAAAAAAAAAAAAAAAAAAAAAAATAGTTCACAGTGGGTAGTTTGTAAGTGTTAGCTATTATAACCATGGGTACTGGTTGTTACCATTTATTAGGAATGAAAGTGATTGTAATATAGGAAGCCACACTGAGACAAATCAGTCAAACTAGCCAGATTGTTTTCATCATAAGAAAAAGGCAAAAGTAACTCCAATGAAATCCAAAGATGGGAAAGGTAAGAATAAATGTATAGAGAACAATCTTGAAAAGAGCATTAACAACAGAACTGATTAATTCAAGACTTAGTTTTTGGAAAAGCAATATATTGGGAAAATGCTTTAAAGTAAAATATTACTTTTGAAGGTCTAATTTTTATACTACATAAGTGGCCAATTAAATGTAATCCTTTTACTAAAACTATAGTTGTGTCTATTTCTCCCCTCAGTTCTGCCAATTTTTACTTTAAATATTTTGAAGCAACATTATTGGCTTCTTTTAATACCTTCCTGGTATATTAGCTCTTTTATTGTTACAAAATACCTTTCTTGGTTTCAAATATTGCTTTTGCCTTAATATCTACTTTGTTTGCTATTAGAATAAGAGCATTGGCTTTCTTTTGGTTATTGTTTGCATGGTATATCTTTTTTGTATAATTTAATTTTAACTTTTTGTGTCCTTAAATTCATGTTTCTCTTATAGAAAATGTCACAGGTGTGACTATATGGGCTGGTGTCATGGGCAGTAAAGGAATTTACCAAGATAGCAAGACAGTTGTATGTAAAAAAAAGGCAGATTTATTAGAGAAGGTATGAAAATATGGTGCAAGGTTACAACAGGCAGCACAGTAGAGAAGGGGCTGTCTGCAAAGAGGTATTTTCCCCAATATATTGTTTTTCTTTTACTCCATATATGTATTACTTACATTCTGTCCTGTCCTGTTCTTTTTTTTTTTTTTTTTTTTTTTTTTTTTTTTTTTGAGACGATCTCACTCTGTCACCCAGGCTGGATTGCAATGGCATGATCTTGGCTCACTACAACCTCTGCCTCCCAGGTTCAAGCGATTCTCCTGCCTCACCCTCCTCAGTAGCTGGGATTACAGGCACTCACCACCATGCCTGGTAATTTTTGTAGTTTTAGTAGAGACAGAGTTTTGGCACATTGGCCAGGCTGTTCTCGAGCTCCTGACCTCAAGTGATCCACCTGCCTCGGCCTCCTAAAGTGTTGGGATTACAGGTGTCAGCCACTGTGCCTGGCTCATTCTGTCCTTTTCAATAGCCGTATGTCAATACTGTTTTAAACTGACAAATGAAATAATAGAAATACATTTAACAGTGTCATAATAAATATTAAGAAATTAAATACAATCAGGTTAAATCAAGTGGTAGAGTGGGGTAAGAAAGAAGCATACTGATTTTATCATTTCTCAAAATAAGAGATTAATAGATTCTTTCTAAAGAAACAAGATTAAAAGCATTATATGAAATTATAGTTATAAAGCTAGCCACCAAAACAAATACATGAACATTTCTAATTAGCAGAATAGACTCACAAACAGGAAATAAAATGGGCCAATGGACAATGAAGAATGTTTTAAAGATCTATATATATAAGAACTATAATAAAAATTAAGATGAGTGGACTTCTACTAATAGCAGATTAGGTAATTTGGTTACACCTCACTAAGAACAACTAGAAAAGTATTGCAAAATATTTTTAAATCTGCTTAAGGGCCTTATAATAAGATAGAGAAGTATTACCTGGACAAAACATAGGGGAGAATGGATGCCCTGAGAAATAAACCCTGTGTTTACCCTCCACTTCTAGGGGTGTTTAATGGTCCTGGAGGGGACATCTGAGAGGCTAAGCAGTAATTCAGTCAACTTGGTGAAGCTAAAGGAGCAGACAGTGGCCAGTGGCATTGGAAGCCACCAAGAGGTGAGTGGTGGAGGGGCGCTGGTTAACCTTCCTCGTTGTGACTTGGATCTCAAAAAGTCTGCATCCTAAGATTTGTGTGAACTGGAAGTCCATGAGCTATTTCAGGGATTGTAGGTCTAATCCTCTCAGTCCTTGAAACTGAACAGAGGTGATCAAGATTGCTAGTGCCTTTGGGCGTCTGGCAGAAGCAAATGAGAATCCTCTTAGGAGGAAACTAGCATCATCTTGGGCTGAGATTATTTCTACCAACAATTTTTCAAATCCCAAGTCCAACATGCCAACAGAAGCAGACAGGCCAGAGATAAAATAACATGAATTAACACCAGTAGGGGAAAAACCATAGAAAAAAGAATAACAAGGAAGGATATTGGAGTTATCAGATGAACACTTTAAAATAAACATGCTCACCAAATTCAAAGAGATAAAAAGCAGTTTTCAGAAGTACAGTAGAAAAATGGAAACTATACAAAAGAATCAAGGTCCTTCTCCCAGCACCAAAAATCTACATGTCAAGTCCAAAAAGAAGTGGACATGTTTATAGCATTGGTGTGTGAAGTTATTGATTCATTTATTTAATAGGCATATATTGAGCTTTTCTGTGAAAGCCACAGTTGGATTCTGAGGAAGATGGGAAGATAAATAAAATGCTGGTACTCTGCTATAAAGGATGTTACAGCTAATTACCATATTTATTACACATATTATTTAGTCAAAAAAGCACTGACTAGCTAAGATTCTCCCTATGTTGCTTTTTAAAAGGTGAAGAAAACAAGATACATTTTGATGTTTAAATGGTCTGATCCTAAACCTGCTCTATATGGGAGTTTCTAAAGATGGGTGGATGAGAGACCATCATTGCTGCGTGGTGTGCACAAGGGTTGGTCACTTTAATCTGGAATGGCAAGGGAAGAGCCACAGTCATACCACAGAGTACAATGGCTTTAGTCTAAGTATTATGATCACACAGGACTTCAGGCCAGCACCATTGTTCAGTCCACATAAGAAGTGTAAGAAACTTGGTCCCATCTATATTTGAAGTGGTATTGATTTGGGGGCTGTTGAAAGCAATATATTTCTTTTCAATTTCTTTAAAACAGGAAACTGCTGGGACCTCCTGGAGAAAATAACCTATTCTCAATGCTGAGAGGACACTTGAATTAAATCATAAGTTACTTAACTTCCATGATAAATATCTCTCACAGCAAATGTGGCCTTGAAAAGTTTCCATTTGGAGCCTGGTGGGGGGAACAAAGTCATTTCTTAGAAGCATAAACTTCTTCTCTGAGACAGATTCATGAACAAAGGGAATGAAAGCTGGTCTGTCAAAAGAAAACATGTCCTACACATTCCCTTTGTGAAAGGACTATAGGAATGTGAAAAATCAATGTCCTCTTACACCACTCTCCTAAATCTGTGTTCTTGTTTAGCCAAGTGGCCCAAGGGTTGAACCCAAGGAAACATTTCTTAGCTTCATAGGTCATTGTTGCATTGTGTTATTACAGATGCATTATACTTCCAGAGTGAATCCACAACCCCAATGGCTCCTAAACTTCTGGGTGATCATGTTTGGTTCTAATAACACATGCAAAATAAAGCCAAAAAGTTACCCTCAAGATCAGAACATAACAATGTATTGCCCTAAAATAAAAGCCATATAAGGTAAATAATTTGACATTATGTGCTTAGATTGCCAGGTAATTTTCTCACAACTTCTCTTCCTTCAACTAAAATCTCAGTCTTTATTACCTTCAACATGCTTAAACTGAAAGAAATTTTGTTCTGGCCTCTGCTTCTTTGGCTAAAGGTACTGTTTGCCAGGGCTTTCTATTTTGATGTAAGATAGTAAGTAAAAATGTCAGATATATTCTACCTAGTACACATTGTTCTCCTTAACAATACCTGAAGGGAGCTTTCAATTCAGGATTAGTAAATATTTTTTTAAAACTCAAGTATTGAATTCACAGTACAGAATAAACTCAGCTTGAGATAGGTAGTCTTGCACTTAATTTGAAAATTAAGTATTGAATTCACAGTGCAGAATAAACTTAAGCATATTGTACAAACAGGACAACTATAAATATTAGGCATGCCTAGTCACAAACAGATTTAGAGGGATTCTCTTATTTTCTCACCAGAAAATGGATAAAACCGTTGTTTAAGGATAATAAATGATAGCAAGCTTGTTCGATTGCAATTTGCTTTCTCTCATCGTGTCACTGGTGCACTATCCACAAATACACTTCGGTAGTGCCCAATGCAGTTCCAAACTTGTCCATGTTGGACTGGTCCTTCTCTCATATTAGCCACAACTGTAAGTCCTGGGGGCAGGGATCCCCTTTTCAATAAAATGTGCTAAATCACTACAAAGTTTTCAAACCATTTTCTTCACAAGGAAAGACAATGAAAAAAAGGAATCCTAGATTTCTCCAAAGAGCTTGTGAGTTAAGGCAAAAAGCGGTATCAATTTTAATCAAATCTCCAAAAGTCAAGAATAAATTTTGTGGTTGGCAGAATAATATCCCTCTCCACCCTCCATAAAAGTCCACATCCTAATCCCTGGAATCTGTGTATGTGTTATGTTACATAGCAAGATGAAATTAAGTTTGCTAGTCAACTGACCTTAGAATAGGGAGAGTAGCTTGGATTATCCAGGTGAATCCAGTGTAATCACACAGGTCCTTAACTAGAGAAGAGGAGGCAGAAAAGTCAGAAGCAGAGAGATGGCACCATGAAAAAGATTCAACCAGCCATTGCCAGCTTTGAAGATAGAGGAAGAGGCCATGAGCCAAGGAATCTAGGCAGCCTCTAGAAGCTGGAAAAAGCTCAGAAAGAGGTCCTCCCCTCAATGAGCCTCCAGGAGGAACTCAGCCTTGCCAACACCTTCATGTTAGCCCAGTGAGACCTACTTCAGACTTCTGACCTCCACAGTTGTAGGATAATTAACTCTTATTGTTTTAAGCCACTAAATTTGTGGTAATTTGCTATAGCAGCAAATGAATGCAAGTGTTGAAATGCTTCTGGGCATTCTGGACTTCTTTAATGTTGTTGGTCTATTTAAGAAAAGCTGGCGCAGAGGACAGTGTTCATGCAGCATTCATGCATCTTCTTCCAAATCATTCCCAGGCATGCTACCCACCATGGCCTGCCAGTCTTTTCCCATCACAAAATATTAAATGATGTACTCTTGACGCAAATTGCTGGATCTCAGCCCCAGAACTTATGATCTGGAGTGCGGCCTGAGAATTTGCATTTCTAACAAATTCCCCGATGCTGCTGCTGATATTGCTGGTCATTTTGAGGTCCACTGGTCTAGTGGAAGAGAAAGGCATGTAAACAGTTAAAATACAGTGTGTTAACTGGCATGATGTAAGCACACACATAGTACAGCAATCACAGTGAAGAGGCATCAAAATCATGTGCTTGTCTGGAGAAAGATTTTTAAAAGAAGTGAATAAAAAAGACAAGACACAGAAAAGTGAGGGGGGAAAAAAGGAAAAGAATATGTCTGGCAGAGGGCAACCCCATATAAGAAGACATAAAGGGGAAACTGCTTTTGTTTTTAGGACAGTGAAAATATATAACTGGAGAAAAGAGTGCCCAAGGGCAAGTGGTGGGAACTGAGGCCAGAGAGGGAAACAGGCCAGATATGAGGGCCTTTCTGTGCTAAGCAAAGGAATCTGACATTATCCCACATGCTACAGCGATCCATTGATGTCTAAACACAGACTTACACATTAGAGGGCATACTAGGCAGCTGTGTTGGATGAGTGGGGCCGATGATAAGACCAGCAGCAGAGAAAGCAATAAGAAGGCTCTTCCAGGAGCCCACCAGAGAAGCAATGAGTGCTGGCACCATGGTAAAGGCAATGGTTTGGATGGCATGGCCATGAGAGAAGCATAAAGGTAGAGTCTGTAGACCATGGTTACCAATTAAATATGGGAAGTGAAAGTGGAATGTGGAAGACTAGAGAATGACTGCCAAGGTTCGGGCTTATACATTTGGTTTGGTTGGCTATTGGAACCATTCACCAAGAGAGGAATGCCTAGAGGAGGAGTCTACTGTCTGGGAGAGGTGATGACTGAGTTAGGATTCATGGGGCATAAAGTGCCTACATTATACCCAAGGGAATATGACCAGAGGAGAGTTTTAAATAGCTATAAGTTACCAGGACATCAAAGCACAAAATAAAATTTAGTGTTCAAATCAAATAAAAATGTTTACTTAAAGACTTTTTAAAAATAAAACATGGTTTCATTTTGTCAGATACTTTTTGTAAAACAGTGCGCGGTGTCCTCTCATTCTTTCCCATGCCTAATGTGTGGCCAGTCTCTTTCAGAGTCAAAAGCATGGGAAAGGGAAAGGGAAAGGAGAGTAAGAAAGGATTTAGTGATGACTTACTTATGATAGAATGCACCTACTAGTAATTATAGTGACTGAGATAGATGCTCCTTCTCAAAGCATGTTTTAGAGTTGGCTACCATTTTGTTCCATTCCCGGGGATTGTGGATATGTTCTGTCTTTACCCTGAAGACAGAACCAGGCATACTGATTGCAGTACAACATAGGGCAAGGTATGGACTAAATTAGAGTTAATGTTTTTAATTTTTAGAGACCATATAGACATAGCATTAAGAAATTAAATAATGTATGTATATTGAGCCCCAACTGAAGCATATCAAATGGCATTATGTACTAAAATGCAAATAAGTCATTTGCTTTCAGAAGTTAAAAATCAAAAGTTGACCCTGTAATTTAATTTAAATAATAATTAATAAAAGATTATAGAAAAGGTGCATTCTGGGAACTTTTACAGAGCACCATATAAATGCATGTAAAAATATATACAGAAAAAAATCACCTATAGAATCACAGATAGCTTTAATTTGCATTTATCCTTTCCTATATTATATTAGTATTTAATAATGAGCATGTAGTGCTCTTATAAATTAAAACATGAAAAAATTTTAAAGCTAATTTTCTTAATTAAAAATACAAGTATTTTTAAGTATATTTTAACGGAAACCTGAGATTATGCCGACATTGGTTCCTAAAACAGATGTTTGCCCAACTGCCTCCTTCCTGTCTAATATGGAGTCAAGTGGCATCCAAAGTGATGTCAGCCTTGGTGTCAGACATCTAGGCTTATGCACAACTAGGGGACTAATAGCTTGCTCATATGTGTTAAAAAATAACAGACAGGCGGGAAGGCTGGACTAAACAGGGAAGAGAAAGTTTTAGGACATCAATTTAGAAAGCTACTTCAAATTGTTGGGAACCATGAAAGGATGAGGTTAAAAGGTTTTTCCTCTAAGGTAGCCCATGCTGACTTGAACCTCCTTAAATGCAAAGATAAAAAGACTATACTCCATAGTGACTATGGCTGTATGTACTCCCTGAATGCATCCCTGTCACAAAACTTAGGGCTAAATCTTCAAAGTAAGATCAGGCCACCATAGCTTGGCTATTACACAAATGGCTCCCACAAATATAGGAGATCCAAAGACACCTATTCAGAAGATAAAATTAGGAATAAGAATTTATGCTTATAAGCATGGTACTTCACATATTACCAAGATGCTAGGTAATACCAGCTACATATGCAATGCCCGCTTATGCTAAATCCTCCACAATTTTGCTCAAGGTTACTATGCAGTTTATTGAAGGTTAATCCTCCTTATAACTTGACTATTAATGAGAAAATTGAAAAATAGGTGAAGATGACAAAACCTGAAGAAAATGTTTACTATTTTAAACCCTTTCAAAGGTGAGTTATTTTCATGTCTAAACATCAAATATTTATAATTCATGTCTTGACAACATCTCACATCAGTGCTAATTTTATTGTAAAACTGGACAGTGTGTAATTCTCTAACTACAGGTGAGAAATGGGAGTAAAGATGGCTTGTATCAGTTAGCTACTGCTGTGTAACCCATCATTTCTCTTCCCTGTTTAGTCCAGCCTTCCCGCCTGTCTGTTATTTTTTAACACATATGAGTTACTGTGTTAAAACTCATATGTTACACATATGAGTTTTGTGTAACAAAACTCAGTTACTTAAAACAATAAGCATTTATATTGTTGCTCACAAAACTACAGGTAAGCTGGTTAGTTCATCTGGTCTCAGCTGGGCTCCTGCATGGGTCTGCAGTCATCTTTGGGTTGGGTTGGTAGCTATGTTAATCTTGGTTGAGCATTCTCACATGTTTTAGAGTTGGCTGACTGTAAGTTGGTCTAGGATGGCTTTAAATGGGGGGAAATGAGTTTTCAGTATGTTTTCTCATCTTTCAGCAAGGTGGGCCACGTTTGTTCTCTATGTTTTCTCATCTTTCAGCAAGGTGGGCCACGTTTGTTCTCAAGGAGGCAGGGCTCTAACAGAAGGTGGAAGGACAGAAGGCCTTTATGCTCAGACCTGGTACACTGACACTTCTGCCACATTCTATTGGTCAAAGTAAATCATATTCAAAGAGGTGAGAAAATAGACTCTACCTCTTGATAGGAAGAACTGTGAAGACACATAGCAAGGAGTAAAGAATTGCGGCCAATTTTGCAATCAGTCTGCCATATGCATAAACCAAACAGAATACCCAAGTCAAATATTAGGAAAAAAGTTTAAACACAAACGAGTGATGGTCAGTAAAATAAGCAGACCATCTGTTTCTTATTGTGTGATGATATGTGAAGAAAAATGCTAGTTTTATTCAGTAGAGGGAAAAAGTTTTATACCTCTACTTTATCCCATCCAAATAGAACTCCATCTATACCACATTTTTACCTAGGGCTGACCTTGAAAGATACTTTAAAAATGACTTAGTTCTTTCTATTGGAAATGAAATGTATCTATTGACTATTTTGTCAAAGAAAAAAATGTATAATTTTACTCAGCATAATGTTATTGGAACCGTTAGGAGATGTGCCAAATTCTGACACTTTTTAGAATGATTCAGATACTAAAATTTTGCCAAGAACATTTCAATACCTGAGGCATTTTTTTCTGAATTATCCATTTAATCATGCACTTCTCCTTCCTTTGTTTTTGTAGATGCAATTCAAACAGATTGTGTTTTCCCATCTGGGGTTTCTGAGCCATTTGAAAATAAAGCATAGTTGGATCTAGAGTAATAATAAAATTATTTAACAAACAGTATGGTGTGGGCACCGGCCAATAAGAAAACAGCCTGACTCTAAATTTTGCTATGCTGTGAGTTCTACCACCACCATTCCTCTTAGAAAAGAGATGAAGGATGCCTCCCACATCACCTCCCAGGAGAGAGGTGCTTTAATGAGACCACTCCAAGGGCTAAATATTTATTCTCTGGAACATTAGGGACACTGTGGACTGGTGTCTGGAAAATCAAAGGTGCAGGAGACAGGCTAATTTCTTTGACAGCTGAGGGAAAGGAAGCTGGCAACATTGAGATTGGCCAGCACACCCAGAGTTTATCAGGGAAAAGGAGATGTGTTTCTCAGGGGCCAGATATGGCCCCTCACTAGAGGGAGCTGGAGGGATAAACACAACTCAGCTAAGAGAAGCTGTAGGTATTGCTAGATTCTCAGGGGCTGGGGAAGAACTAGGGAGCTAACTGGAAGAGAGATGCATTCATATTCATCAAGGGAACTACAAGTAGAGCTCCAGATCAATGAGAGCCATTCTTTCTTACCAACCATGGAAGTGTCAATGAAAGAAAAAATTAATTCTTAAAACCTGAAGTTGGGCCCGGAAATCACTAACCCAGTTTCATATAGTACCAACCAAGTTAAGACTTTTCCTATTTCCCTCACCTCTCCTGCCCCAGTCCTTTGCATTCCAACTCTGAAGGACCAAGACTTCCACCTAATGAAATAGGGGAGAAGAAATCAAAGCAAAGGTGGTTAAGGCAAGAAGTTGACCACAACATTCTTCCTAACTGCTTGTCTTCCACGAGCCACAGCTAGGGAAGTAAGGAAAGGACTTACCCTTAAATCGGTTCTAAAGTTTGACTGTCCCATCAGACTGGACATTTTAATAACTGATCAGAGAGCTTTCCATTTATCTAAGAGTGCAGAGAAAAGTTATGAGATGGCCCCAATTTTCACTTCAGAAAGAATAAAATATAAAAAGAAGAAAACAGCAAGAACAAAAAATTAAATTGCTTTATTATATATCACTCTTCATCCTTCTTTGATGGACTAGTACAAAGACTCATCTCTCTTGGAGATAACACTTTTGTGGAGGAAACAGCAAAAAGAAGCAATAAGTAATTATGTAATAACAGGTAGTGATAGAGAATGAAGGAAAATAAAGCAGGGTTAGAAGATGGGTGTGTGGAGGGCAGTGCTATTTTCCACAGGGCAGCCAGGGAAGGCATTTGAACAGAAACATGAAGTGACAGAGCCAGCCTTAAGAAGACTTGTAGGAAGATGGTCCAGGCGGGGGGCGGAGGGGGGGAGGGCGGGGGAAACCAATAAGTGTAAAATGTGAGGCAGGAAGGAATTCGGTTGCCCAAGGATTTTTTTTTTTAAGTTTGTATGACTGGAATAGGGGGAATGGATAGAGAAGGGTAGGTTATGAGTTTTGAAAATTCACTAGGAGTTTAACCGTATACAGTCATGAAAAAGGTATTGGACTTGAAGTGTAACGCAAAACTATTTGAGAGCTGAGTTCTATTCTTTTTTTTTTTTTTTTTTTCTTTTGAGCTGGAGTCTCACTATGTTGCCCGGGTTGGAGTGCAGTGGCACGATCTCGGCTCACTACAACCTCTACCTCCCAGGTTCAAGTGATTCTCCTGCCTCAGCCTCCCAAGTAGCTGAGATTACAGGCACCTGCCACCAAGCCTGGCTAATTTTTTGTATTTTTAGTAGAGACGGGGCTTCACCATGTTGGCCAGGCTGGTCTCAAACTCCCGACCTCCTGATCCACCTGCCTCAGCCTGCCGAAGTGCTGGAATTACAGGCGTGAGCCACTGTGCCTGACCAAGTTCCATTCTTACATATTTACCATGGTTGCTGTGTACAGAATGGATGGTAGACCACTGAGACTAGACACTGGGTGTTCAGTGACTAAATATTTGAGTCAGCTGCTTCTGAATCACCTAGGATACTTACTGAAAAGAACAGATTACTAAACCCTATCCATTGCCAAAACCTACTGATTCAGAATCTTTTGAGGATAAGTAAAGGATGCTAGTTTGTGGTGATGCTCCAGGAGATTCTTTCATGCTGTCAGAATCAGGAATCACAACCCTATATTAATGACTGTTTTATGAGCACCACAAGAGAACTTTTGCTCAGTATCAGGCTTATGCTTCCCATGAAAATGTGCATGCTTTTATCTTGCCTGTTTACTTTAGCCACTTTTCATCCATCATTAACAACAGTGCAGCAATTAATATTAATTGTGCCAATTTTTTGCTTCCAACTTTAACTTGGACTCAATTTTACTATTTATCTGACTTTCATTTTCCCTTTCTCTGGTATTTCTGTTTATTTTTTAGTATTTATGGATCCATATTGTTTTGAAGACTTAAACTGCCACCTCAGTAGTCTTCAGAGTAATATAATGTACCATACATACATTTAATTTAGACTTATGCCCATTATAGCTTCAAAGCCTTCTCTGAGTAAAAGGAAAGGATTCGCATTATTTTTCCCTTAAAGAAACACTAATGGTAACTTTGTGATTCTTTTACCCATCACTGTCATTCAAACATCACTGGATGAGTTCATAACCAATATCATTTAAAAATTTTGTCTGCTACAACACATTCATCTGTTCTGCTTTGCTAAATAACATATTGCCTAAACTTAACTGCAAATAAATAATTTTAAAGGCTTCTTTTAACATGTAAATTTTTATAATACTGATTTTTTTGTCTAATGCATCATGTAAGTGGTTTCATAATACCTTCAATCCTAGAAAATGTCAATAAACATAGAAGAGCTCTTCATAGATTGTTGAGAAGACTTAAAGTGAATTTGGCTTTTATTACATGAAACAAAAAATTATATTGGATTTTAGCAGTAATATTTTAACAGCTTCTAAGTAGAGGCAAGAAAGGAAATCAAGTGTGTACTAGTCCAAGTACCTATAATAGTATAATAGAAGCACTTACCAACCAACATTTCACATCATCACATGCCGTGCTCCTAATAACAAGGCTTTTTCACTAGAAATACTGCATTAACATTAGACTCTCAGATTGCTAGGTATGAAAAATCACTCACTGAAAAAAACAGTCTATTACTTATTTTAGGCTGGTCAAGGTTAAAATGGCCATTTATATATTTCTAACTTCAGCTCTAAGCTCAGAGAGCATCTGATCAGCCAAGACAAGAATTTATTTTGCCTGTACCCAACAGAGTAAAATGATAAGTTAGCCATCAGTTCATCCTTTGCCAAAAAGAAATATCTCCTCAATGTATACACTATAAACCATCTAGTAAATAATATCTGCATACTATACATTTCATATTTATATTATGCACTGTTGAAGGGGGAGAAAAATCTTCATGAGGGTTTATTCAAATGATATGAAATATCTTAAGAACATCAGTTCATCCATATGAATTCTGTACAAAGTACAGAAGTGGAAGTGGAAGTGGTCTTCATAGCTGGACTGTAATAAGCCCCTAAAATGCAAAAGCTCATTCTGAATACAATAAAGCAGTGAAATTCATATAAGTCATTACTTTTCTCCTATACAAAGTCATCTGGTAGTCTTTACTGTTAACTTCGTGCTAAAATGTCCCAAGTTCAGACTGTTTACCAAGAAAAGAAATAGGAAAGAATTAATAGTTTTTAATTTCAGGTTAGAGGAAGAACCCTTATCACGCAATCATGAAACCCAAGCAAGTCCAAGTTTGTAACTGTAACAATGCCTCTCATGAATAGATTATCCAAATTCCTCCATAGCATTCAAACTGTAGTTTAAAACCTAATAAACCAAAAACCACATAAGAACAGGATCAAGTTCTACCATGAAACGAAGAATTATAATAAAGTTTATTCAGCCCTGAATATTTAATTTAGGAGCATGAGCAAAGTAGAACACACTTCATCTAAATGACACCATTTAAACAGTGCTATAAAATAATGCTACTTAGTAAGTGTGGAGCATTATGTGATTTGAATGATTCTGTTAAAAAAAAAAAAAAAAAAAAAAAACATGAACAAGTAACATTGTCCCCACCAGCTTGGAGCCTACAGATACAATTACTTTGGTCATATCTTTCCAAATGATTTAGTAATGCTTTTTAACATTGCAAACATAAATCTATCATAGTACTGGAATTCTGACACATTTTGGTGCTTCTGGGGCTGTCTAAAAATGAAAAGGCATCCAAATGAAATGCACCTTAATTATACCTTAAAATTTCAGTTCCTAAAACGTGAAATAATTATCTACCATTTAGCTGTCTGATTTAACTGTACATTGTAGTAGATCTTTACCTCTAGGATGTTTACTGTACTTTGGGAAATTAGTGGTAAAACATGTTTAAAAAACAGCATGTGACTATACTTGAGTTCACATAAAATAGCATTTTTACAACTATATTGCAATTTAATCCTTTTTCACAGGTTAACATATCACCAAAAAATAAAAATAAAAACCACAATACTTTTGAAAATGTAACAATGCATATTTATTTCAAGAAATCATTAGAGGTCACCTTTAGGTCAATTTACCACACCAGAGGAACAAAGTTGTTAAACTACAGCTGTGCCGAACTAAGCCACTTATCCACAGTACAGTATAGAAGTTGAAGTTTTTTTTCCCATCAGGTCTTCAGCTCAAAATACTATTATCATGCTTAATATGGTCTGTGTCTTCTCTGGTATGAATGATGTGATCCACCATGTAGGGTTGGAGGAGGTGGCACTTCTTTCCATGCAGGCCATCTTCTATCATCCATTGCTTCTGTTTGTGTAAACTGAGGGCTCAAAGTTTCTTGATTTTCAGTGAACTGAGGTAAAAAGTTAGGGTTATAGTGGTGAAAAGGGTGAAAAGCAAATTCACGTGCAGATGGATTACCATTTTGAGACTGGGGAGCACATGGTGGAGGAGAATTCATATGAGGTGGCACCTGGGCAATAATATGTCCAAGTGATAGATCATAGGTCGCGGTTAGAGCTGGCACTTGGCTAGAAACCAAGTTAGGAGTATCTACATCCTGATGAGGATATGGCATTGGACAGTTTACTGGTGATGATGGAGATGGAGGTGGTGCATAATGCTGTTTTTGAGGCATAATATGACAAGGGGACGATACCACTGGTTGACTTTGATACTCAGGATAATAGTCAGGAGGTGATGGCTTCTTAGCACCAGAATCTGAGTTATTCTGAATATGATCAACTGTTAAATTGTTATGTTTTCTTGTAAAAACACTAACAGTTTCCCACTGGATGGGAAAAGGCGGACTTAGAGATAGTTCTGGGGGAGGAACCTGAAGATCCTTATGTGACTGATTATGTTGCTCGTGTGGCATTTGTTGCATAGACGGTAGTGACATCATGGTGTGCTGCTCTGGTGGAATATAGTATAGATGGTCCCTGTCTAGCAGTCTTTTAGGGATTTCAGTGATTTCAGTTGGTGGCGGAGCAATATGAGGACGAACTTTTTCAAGCGAAGCACAGGTAACTTGTTTTCGAGCTCTCTTATGGCGGCGTTTGATATGAGCCTGTAAGCTTTTCTGAGACAAATATGTTCTCCTGCATCCCTGAACAACACTACACATGAAGACAGAACCTCGTTTATGCTCCTCAATTCGCAGCACAGGATAACTACAGCGTGGACATATTTTATATCCGATTTTGTCATATAAATTAGCACAGTTATAGCAAAAAGCATGCTTGCATGGAATTATTCGCCCATAGATTTTAATAGGCAAATCACATTTGTCACAGAAATGAATTGGTGAATCATCCTTTTCACCTATGATGTTTATCTTAATGTCCCCCCAACAGTAACCAGGAATTTTTTTCTTTTTTCTCACCAATTTAACTCCTTTAGAGTAGTACTTCCTGTTTTCATTATATTCACGTTCTTGGTCACCAGCAGGCATCTTGTTCATATTCCTTTGAGATGAGACACAGGTTTAGGTTTGTCTACTTCTTCAAAAATGACTTTTAAAGGAATTCTTCTGCTAACATCAAGGCCACGCAACAATCCAGAGCTATGAGTGCCTAGTAACCCATTATCAGCGTCATTAGGATCCAAGTTTCGGCTCACAAGGGACCGGGAGTCATGTGCCAGTAACACGTGCGCATTACAACGCATGTGCACCATCTTCCCAAGCCTAGGAGGTGAAAGTGCGATCCGATCCCGCCCCAACCCTCCACTGTTTTGACCTTTAAGGGCTTCCTTCTCTTCTCACCTACCCTGTCCCACCACTCTAGTGAGGGAGTTTGGGCAGAGAAAGCAAAAGCTTCAGTGTTGAGGTTGCTAAGGCTACTCTTTAGTATTCAAAGAGAAAGGGGTCTTTGTGGAAACAGAAACTGATGGGCGTGCCCAGCAGGCCCTGCAGAGCTTTGCCTTCTAGGACTGACTTATTTTTATACTATTGCATTTTTGTGAACTGCCTTAAATTCCTCATTGGAATAAGATAGGATATGTCTGTATGTGTGTGTATGTATATGTACATACATGCAAAATACACACACCTTTAAGATGTTGTGATTTCACGATACAGTAAGTTTAAAATCAACTTTGTCTGGAAGAAGGGAGCATTACATTTATCTCGTCAAGGAAAAATAATGTAAGAAGTAGTGAATAGGGTCGGGCACCTTGGCTCACTCCTGTAATCCCAGCACTTTGGGAGGCCAAGGCGGGCAGATTGTTTGAGGCCAGGAGTTCCAGACCAGCCTGGCCAACATGGTGAAAACCAATCTCCACTAAAAATACAAGAATTAGCCGAGCATGGTCGCACATGCCTGTAATCCCAGCCACTCAGGAGGCAGGACAATCACTTGAGCCTGGGAGGCAAAGGTTGCAGTGAGCTGAGATCGCGTCACTGCACTCCAGCCTGGGCGACAGAGTGAGACTCTGTCTCAAAAAGCAAAAAAAAAAAAAAAATAAACATAGTAGTGAATAGATGGTAACTTCACTGGGCTAGACATTTTTTAGACATATGCTGTTCTTGCTTAATTTTAAAAAGTGTTATCGGTATTTAGCCCATATTTCCTCACGTCCTACCTTGCCTCTAAGTACAAACTGGATCACAAAAACAGCAACACGCCATATTTTTCTGTCTCCACTCCACCCATAGTTGTGGCACCTCTATTCTCCTGAATGTGCAGACATTCACCCTTTTAGCTTTGTTGGCTGTCAACCCCTGCTCCCTGCCCTCCCCTAAAATACTAGAAAAACATCACTGACCAATCGAAGTGAAGTATCTTACGAGACTTACTGCAGTATGAGAGAGCTCTGCCTTAACAGTGTCTAGGCAATGTCTCAGAGGGGAAATGATAGGGTAGGTTATTAGGGACTAAGCTGGGTGATTTCAGGGCAGGTCTTGCAAGGCAGGCCTGTAATTGGGATTGGGTAGATTTTGTGACATAATAGCTGTAGATTGGTGGGCACAGCAGGAGGAGAATATTGAAGCAAGTTTTGATGGGGAAGGTGGTATTCTTGTTAAGTAAACTCTTTGAGTTGGTTTACAATTTTATTTTTCAGGAAAATGTATTTCCTGGAGCAAGTACCTACGTTTGCTTATTCTCAAAATGGATTAATATGGGAACAGAAAGCGATTCCCACGCCTGTTAATTGTTTTACGCAGTGATGGAGAATTATGTTGGCTTCAGTACTCAGTTATCACATAGCGGTGATCATTTTCCTTTTCTCTGGCTCTGGTTTGTCAGGTTGTTGATTCTTTTTTTTTTTTTTTTTTTTTCCTCTCAAGTAGTTGGGACTATAGGCATGTGCCACCATACCTGGCTAATTTTTATATTTTTAGTAGAGATGGGATTTCGCCATGTTGGCCAGGCTGGTCTCAAACTCCTGACCTCCAGTGATCCACCCACCTCGGCCTCCCAAAGTGGTGAGATTGCAGGCGTGAGCCACCGCGCCCGGCCAGGTTGTTGATTCTTGACTACACTAATGGTGAAAATGCAACAGTGTCCCAATAACCACCAAAGGCACCAGTGTCCATCAGTATGCAAAGTCACAACTGCCCCAGCAAAGACACAATACTCACTGAAGGTGCCACTGAGTCCAAGAAGATAAATGGACTTCTGTGCTCCCTTTCATTTCACTCTATTACATGGCCTACAAAACACTTCAGGCTTATTCTCCCCAGTGTCTTAGATTATTCTGAACTCATTCCTTCACTTGCTCTTAGATATTGCTCCTCTACCAAGGACTCGGGTTATAAGCTCCTGGTGGCTAGTTTAAATTTAGATGAACAGTGCCACTTGCCTCTGATACTGTCTCCTAGTTCTTGACCTTCTCAGTATCCCAGCAGTGCTACTCTCTCTTGGGGTTCATTCATTCACAGGAAGCAACTTCATCCCTTATGCAAATAAATTCCTTATGGGCTCCTGTCATGGAGTCTCCAAACATACCTAACCTACCTAAACACTAAGGCCAACGCATGTTTTTCTCTCAAACCAGGTATCCTATTACATGTTGATTTAAGTTTTAGATCATTTGAAATTCTGTTGGCTTAGAAACTTTTAAAGTGGTACTGTATTTTTTTTTTTTTCCTTTGGAGATGAAGTTTCGCTCTTGTTGCCCAGGCTGGAGTGCAATGGCGGCGTCACCTCGGCTCACCGCAACCTCCACATCCCAGGTTCAAGCAATTCTTCTACCTCAGCCTCCCGAGTAGCTGGGATTACAGGCATGCGCCACCATGCCCAGCTAATTTTGTATTTTTAGTAGAGATGGGGTTTCTCTGTGTTGGTTGGTCAGGCTGGTCTCGAATTCCCGACCTCAGGTGATCTGCCCACCTCAGCCTCCCAAAGTGCTGGGATTACAGGCGTGAGTCACCACGCCTGACCAGTACTGTATTTTTTTATAAGCCAAAGTGGTTCTTACAAAAGCATGGATGTTCTGCCCTATTATAAACAGTGAACCAGAATTCTGAGCAAAAACTAAAACAACATTAAAACATATGCGAATGTTCCTCTTTTAAAATTCCAATTACTCACTTGCCAGGCTCTTCATGAGGGTTCAATATTGCTTTAGTGATGTGCATATCATTCAAATGCCATGAATATGAAGGGAAAAATCTGTCAGATATAATGTCCATAACTTATTTTCTCTTTCCTTGAAGCAGTGTTAATTTTTTTGTCAAAACTGAGACATTTTTCATGTGACAGAATTCTGTCCTTACCCATGACCCTGAATGAAAAAAGTCAGCTGCTTTTCTCAGTTGAGTACATTTGCATTTGTTGCTCATTGGGTCTGCTTCAAATTAATTTAGAAATAAATTAAAAGTTCTGCTTTTGAGTAATGAAAGCATGCTTTACCATAGACAAGCGATGTTAGCTTCTAGCTCCATACCCAGCAACTGCCCTGGGGTTCAGCACTTCCAATATCTCTGCTTGGTGTATTTCCTTGTTTATGGCTGAGAAACGCGACGTGAAAGTTCTTAGTAAATATCATTTGGTGAAATTGTTGATAAGAAAAAGGGTATTGACCTCCCATTTATCCCTATCAGATTTAAGAAGCGATCTTGCTACACTCAGAAAGCGGTCTTTACCAATTGATCCTTATTTAGTACCTTCAAACAAAAAATTAAATGGGCTTCCATTCAGCCACCTCCTTTAGGGCAAAGAGACTCACTCTTTCCTTCAATCTCATTGCTCTTAAAAGTTGCTAGACATACATTCAATTGACAGAAGGGAGATTCAGTGTCTATCAGTCTATAGCAGTGATTGGATAGAAAAAGGTTTGGGTTTGGAGACTTAAATGAAATTGGAGCTTTTGAAATAGCTTGAATTCATGGAGGCCTGCTTGAGTTCGGCTTCCCCTCCAAAAACAAATAAACGAGGTTGACAATGAAGAATTATGGACTACACAATGGAGGAGTATCAATGTGCACAGTTAATACTAGGAAACAGGTTGAGACATCTCCGTTTAAGCTACATGCCATCTGGCCTAGAAGCAGTCATTCTACCAGAGTGACATCAAAGGTCAGCAGGAGCGAGAGCCGTATGTCCCGCTGCCAGGCTCCTGGATTTTATTTCTCATTTAAGAGAATCTGATCTGTCATTCCTCTGGCTCCTGTGGGCTTTAAATTCACATAATCAACATATCACTGCCAGAGACTTAGTAATAGCTGAGGCAGTTTAAAGGTGAGTGGAGAATAATCGTGCTCCCAGGCCAGATGCCTTCAGTTCTGCAAGGAAACAAAAAGTCCATCTCAGGCTCCATAAAGGAAGGCAAATTGCCCTGTTTGAAGGAGACCTCACCTCTCCTCCCAAATGTGCTAGTAGCTACATTCTGCATGCTGGGAGGCCTGGCCCTTTGCAGAAGTTTAAGAGCAGTGGTCCTCAAAACATGGTCCAGAGACCCCTGGGGATTCTCAGGGACTTTTCTGAGGGTCGTTGAGGTCAAAAGTATTTTCATAATAATAGAAAGATGTTATTTGCCTTTTTCATCATTTGACATTTGTGACAATAGTGCAAAAGCAATGATGAGTAAAACTGCTGGTACCTTAGCATGAATCAAGGTAATGGGACCAAACTATACTAGTAGTCGGTATATTTTTTACTGCTACACAGTAAAAAGAAAATGTCAGTTTCACTTAAACTTGTCCTTGGTGAAGTGTTAACAATTATTAATGTTATTAAATGTCAACTCCTGAGTATACATCTTTTTCATATTTTGTGTGACAAAATGGAAAGTACACATAAAGCACTTTTGCTGCACACTGAAGTACAATGGCTGTCTCAAGGAAAAGCACTGATGCCATCATTTGAGTTGGAAGGTGAACTGCTTTTTTTTTTTTTTGAGATGGAGCCTTTCTCCGTCACCCAGGCTGGAGTGCAGTGGCGTGATCTCAGCTCAATGCAGCCTCCACCTCCCTGGTTCAAGCAATTTCCCTGCCTCAGCCTCCTGAGTAGCTGGGATTACAGGGGCACACCACCACACCCAGCTAATTTTTTTTTTTTTTTTTTTAGTAGAGATGGGATTTCACCATGTTGGCCAGACTGATCTTGAACTCCTGACCTCAGGTGATCTGCCCACCTCGGACTCCCAAAGTGCTGGGATTACAGACATGAGCCACTGCACCCAGCCTATCTGCTTTTTTTTTTTTTTTTAGGAACACTGTTTTTATTTGGACGAACAACTGACAGACTGTGGTTATTTGAAATTGGGTATTTGACAGATATTTTCTCAAAAAAATGAACTAAATCGGCCAGTAACTTCAAGGAAAATAACTGGCAGTATTTATTGCCAATGATAATATTCAAGCTTTTGAATGAAAATAGGAATTTGGAAAATCTTGTATTTGCCACTGTGAGCCTAACAGCTTCCCAGCACTAAAAACTTATCTGATAAGATCAATGGTGATTAATAATGAAGACAATCTTTTGAAATTGTGTAATGAAATGTGCTTACGTTTGGAAGATCTGCATAATTCGGTGCACCCAATATTTTCCAAGTGCCGACAGTTTGGTGTTACAATATGATAAATGTTTAAAAGACACATTGAAAGAAAGATAGCAATGGATTTTGTTGTAACAGAGTATGAAAACTTCATTGATATGTTTTAGATTCTGCATTGCAAGTAATCTGTAACTGTTAATAGTGTATTGTATGTTTTAAAATCACTGAGTAAATTTCAAGTGTTCTCACTACAGAAACTATGTTAATTATTTTGACTTCATTATTCCCCATTTTATTCATAAATCATGACATCACATTGTACCCCATAAATATATACAACTATAATTTATCAATTTACAATGGAAAACATTTCTTAAACTACCACTTGTTGAGTTTTGGTTTAGTTTCAGAGAATATCCACAGTTATCCAAAAACCTATTCAAATACCCTTATACGCTTTCCCTTTTTCAACAATATATCTGTATGAAACTATATTTTCTTCCTATATTTCACCAAAACCAAATACAGATGCTCTTTGACTTACAGTGGGGTTATGTCCTGATAAGCCTATCATAAACTGAAAATATCATAAGTCAAAAATGCATTTACTACACCTAACCTACTGAACATCATAGCTTAGCCTACCTTAAACATGTTCAGAACACTTACATTAGCTTACAGTTGGGCAAAATAATCTAATACAAAGTGTATTTTATTATAAAGGATTGAATATCTCATGGACTTTACTGACTACTGTAGTGAAAGTGAAAAACAGAATGGTTGTATGGGCCCTTGAAGTATGGTTTCTAGTGAATAGGTATCACTTTCACATCATTGTAAAATCAAAAATCCTAAGTTGTACCATTGTAAGTTGGGGTCCATCTGTATTAAAAGAGATTGAATGCAGAAACAATGGAAGAATCAGCTGTCTTCTATTAAACCAGACATTAAAGAGATTTGCAAAAATTTAAAACAATCCCACTCTTCTCACTAATGTTTTGAAAGATATAGTTGTTTTTCATAAAAATGTGTTATGTACATTAATGTATAATGGGTTATTGTTATTTTTTAATTTAAACTCTTTTTTAAGCTTCTTGATAGACATATTCCAGATAAACAGAAGCTCTTTGGGGTCCTCAATAATATTTAAGAGGATAGGGTAGAGGAGTCCTGCAAGTAAAACGTTTGAGACCTGCTGCTCTAGGTGATCTTTAATGCCCTTCTCTTCCAGAGACAGCACCATCCCTTCCCTCATCCACTGCCCTAAGCTCTGTCCCAGAGGTCCCAGAACATTCCCATCTTCTAAATTAGCTGATGGTGGCATGAGGAAGGGAAAGAAAGATCAAAATCACTTTCAGCGAAGCACTGTGTCATTTACTTAGCAATATATCTCATTTAACCCTCACAACAGCCCTGTGAGGTAATAATAATAATAATAATAATAATAATATGACCAAATAGTGGGGCAGCAGGACGCATAAAGAGCCAACATCATTGTAAGGGTGAGCAAAGCCACATGCTGGCTAAGTATTAGACCGAATAAATGAAAACATCTTAAATACAGTTACAGCACTACTAAGTTTTGAGTACATGGTGGTGATGCTATACCTAAATAAAACTTCATTGTAAAGCATTAGCAAATTCATAAAAGCATCTGATCATCATGGTATTTTTAAAAATGTTAATCAATGAACCACAACACACTTGTTTATTGACAATGGAAAGGGAACAAAAGATCTTCATCTTGAAGAATATTGGGAATCACTGCACTGTAGCATTGTAGACTACGCTGAAGCCATAGCAAACTCAGTACATCCAGAACGATGCTAAGCTCTTTGGAATGATTTCCTTAACTCTAAAAGTCCACCTTTGCCATCAAAGTATTTAAGACACTAGTCAGGGAAGACAGCAGACACATATTGAAGCCAACTAACAGCCCAGTACAATATAAGATTAGATGAGGGAAACTGACAGGAAGTGCTGTAAGAGATCTGGGGACATAAAGAACTTTTGGTCAAGGTGATCTTGGATAAACTAAGATCAGATCTTCATCTTTCAAGATAGGATTTAAATGGGCAGAGAGGAGAGTCACTGACCTTCCAAGTCAGGGAACAACATGGACAAAGACAGACATAGAAAGGGCAATATGCTTGACTCAGTAGAGGACTCATGAAGAAGCAGTGGGAGATGTGGTTGGGAAAGCTAGTTTAGGGCCAAATGTTGGAGGGTCTGGATGGACTAAGAAGCATATAAACTTATCCCTATAGGTAATTCAAAATCCTCAAGTAAAAATATAAAAGAAAGACAGCAGAATGTGGCGTAGATTGGCAAACAGGAATAGGAATTGAAAGTCCTATTAGGAAGCAATTTACAGTTCAGGACTGAGATTGTTCAGGTTTGACTGGGGAAAATAGAAGCAAAAAGGAATGAGCGTGAGAGACATTGAAGAGTCACAGTTTGGTGATTAAGGCAATGGAGAGGAGGGAAAGAGAGAGAACTCAAAGTTTTCAAGCCCAAGAGACTATCACATGGTCCAAGTAGGGAGGGACCATTTGGGTTGGGGCCCATCTGCTTGCTCTACACCCTCTTAAGTTTGGTCCTAGTCCACTACAAGGTCTGAGGCACACGTTTAGTGACATGGAGGAGTTTTGACTTAGTCTGACAATGTAATCTGAACAGTCTCCTGAACTTACTGCTGGTCAGTTCTTCAGCTGTTCATGAGATGCCTGCCCTTCCCGGCCCAGGACTGTAAGATCTGGATTTGTTTCAAAGGCTGCAGCTGCCCACTCACTACTCAGCACACATCCAGGCCTGCTCCCCTTACAGAACAATTCCTCTGGATTCTCCCTGGGCCTGTGAACCAGCGAGGACTTTGGGCTTGGCTTTCTTGGTTTTTGAGGATGCAGCCTTGGATTGGGGCCTTGGTTATGGACTCAGTTGTACTCAGCTTTATTCCACAGCTGTGGGCAAGCAACACCTACCTCCACTCTCCCTGTTGCTTTCTCAGAATATTTTTTAACCTGCCTTGTCCCCATCAGTTGGAGAACAAGATCAGATAGACTTTTTGCATAGTACTAGGTTCAGTTCTGAAAAGTGTTCGGCAACAGTTAAAGGGGATCGTAGAAATGGTAAGAAGGAGAAGGAAAGGAAAAAGCTAAAGATGAAAATTTTCAGCCTGGAGAATGGGAGGGAGGATGGCACGATGATGAGATAATCATCTTTGGGTACAGAAAGGGCTCTGCTGGAGAGAGGAAGCCTGGCTGCCCTCCCATCTGGCCAAGGGCAGACCAAGGGCTTAGTTACAGCATGGGGGATTTACGTAAGATAAAAGAATTTCTTGAACAAATGTGGAAATGGGTTTCAGAGGGGGTTTGTGTAATTGCCTTCATGGGAGATGGCTAAGAATAGCATAGCTCCTCCGGCAGCCGGAAGGCAAAGAGGTGTTCTGTGGACAGGCAGGAGGTGAACTTGGGTCATTTGTTGTTGTCCCTTCCATAATTCCTACCCTCTTCTTTTTCTATAGGAATACACATTTCTGCACTCTGTTGGGCCCCTGTGGAAGAACTCTGAACCCTTCTCCAGAACAAGGGCTCTTGGCCAATTCCTGGTATTTTTAGAAAATCAGCCTGTAAAGACTTTGCCCCCGTGGCTACCAGAGCACTGTAGTGGTGATCATTTTAAAAGCCATAGAGGTGATTTCTGACTAAATGATATCCTAGGCAGACTCAAAAATTGTTTCTTTAACTGAAGGGTTGCATGGCTGGGTTTTAATTAGAATGGATTAACACAGTGTTCCCATTTATAAAAGCCAAAATTGAAAAGAAGGAAATGCAATGAGGTGATTAAAGTGAGGAAAAAATCCTCTGGATCCTCCCCCACCCAAATGGAACCATTAAAAAGACAGGGAAAATTAAATAAACATTTGTTATTTTTTGTATACCTTGATAATGTCTGTACATAAAATCTCAAGAGTGTCACATAGCTGTTTAAGTTTCTAGTGTGTATATACATACATGTATGTTTTTTCATGTGTGTACATAGTTTTGTACTATATAATCATAAACACATACACAGATTGTTTTTTGTTTACAATAGTATATGACAGTATATATAGGTAACACTTTATTTTTCCTTTTTTCTCTCAACTGACTGATTTGGCAAAATCAAGAAGTTTGCATGGTAGTGCAATAAGATGACCTACACGATTCACCACTGCAAAATTTTGAAATGTGTCATTGGGTTTTCATTCCAAGCAGCAATGGAAAATCATTGGTAAGCATTCTCTTGTTCGTCATGGCAACATCCTTTGATGGATACACCTGTAGAAAGGTGTTAAAGGGGGGGGGGGAATAAGGACAAAGGCCACATGTGTTTTATCATTTATCAAAATTAAGGTTCTGCCACATTTTTACTAGGAAGAAAAGTACCGTGCCTACATATCAATTTCAAACCCATCAATTGCTGAGTCCTGTCAGAACAATTGTCTCCTCAGTAGCTCTCATGTCTGTCCCTACTTCTCCATCCAATACCACCAGCCTGTTATATCTCCCATGGATTACTGCAATGGCCTCCTGGCTGGTACCCCAGGCTCCAGTCTTCTTAACCCTCTTCAAGTATTTCTCACACCATCACCATCTTACTCTTTATTAAGTAGAAACTTAATTGTGTCACCTGTTTGATTTAAATTGGTCAGTGGTTCCCAGATGCCTACAAGATTAAGTCCAAGCTCAGTATCATGACCCTTTAAGATCTTTCTCTGGCCTTTGCCAAACTCTCTTGCTTATCATTAACCCCTCGTCAGCTACTCTCCAAGCTCTAGCTCCAGCAAGCTCTGTCCACTCCCTCCCAGTGGGTTCTCTTTCTTTCCCTACCACACCTTTTTGCTTTTGAGCAGCCTGGCCTCTCTCCCTGGAACTGTCTGCCATCCACTTCCTTCCCTGGCTGTCTCTAATGGATGCTACACAACTCAGGTCCAGCTTCATCTCTTCCAGGAAAGCTTCCCAGCCAGGACCCCACACCCAGTTTAGTCTCTTACCTATGTTCCTACAACAAGTACAGCATTACCTACCATTGCTAGCAGAAAAGGGCTCCAAAAATGAGGGGAGAAAACCTTTTTAAAAGAATTTGATATTCAGTATTTCCCTAGAAGAGCATCAAAGTGATTGTTGTGGGGAAAAAAAATGAGGATTTACTTGGACTTTCTTATATTTAATGTTAATTTTTTAAAAACTTTTTGATGCAATACACATACGCATACAAAAGTGCACAAATCATTAATGTAGAAAGCATCCAGATCAAGAAACCCAACATTACCAGAACTTCAAAAGCCCCACCTTGTGAACTCTTCCAGTTCCTAATCCCCAAGGGGTAACCACTCCTCTGACTTCTAACAGATTGGTTTTGCATATTTTTATATTTTATGTAAGTAGAATCATAAAGTATGTTCTCTCTTGTGTTTGGCTTCTTTCGTCCAACATTATGTTTGTGAGAGACACTCATCTTGTTGCATGTAGTTGCAGTTTGTTTGTTCTTGTTATTGTAGATCAATATGCAAGTATTTACCTTCTCTACTGTTGATGGGCATTTGGATACTTTCTGTTTTGGGACTCTTATAAATAGTGCTTCTGTGAAATTCTTCCACATCTTTTGGTGAACATAGGTGTGCATTTCTGCTGGGTAAACATTAGGTTGAACAATATAAAACTGCCAATATTCAACCATTGTTTACCTACTAAGGTGACAACTTACTACCTAGGAGTGGATTGCTGGGTCGTTGGATACAAGTATATTCAGCTTTAGAAGATACTGTTAAATAGTTTTCCAAGGTGGCCATACAAACGTATACTCCCTCCAGCAATCTATGAGAGTTCTGCTTGTCTAAATGCTTTTTGATTTTAGCCATTCTAGTGGGGAGGGGGTAAATAGTTGAATCATGTTGTGGCTGGCTTAAATTTGCATTTCCTTCATGACTAGTGAAGTTAAGCACCTTTCCATCTATTTGTTGGCAATTTGGAATATCCTCTTTTGTGGTTAGCTCAAGTCGTCTGCCCAATTTTCTATTGAGTTGTCTGCCTTAGTCATTTTGTATTATTTTTATTTCACAGCTGAGGGCATTAGAATGTTTTCATTGCTTAGCTCTATAAATACTTTTATCCAGTTTTATTTCCAAAGAACTCAGTGTTCACCTCTATCCAATTATATATTACACTGCTGAAATTTTATCTATATATCTACTGTTCCTTATGAGTACAGTAATTTTCAAATTGTTAAATGATTGGAAACTGTAACCTTATTCATCATATTTCCAACCCTAGAATAATATCTATTAAGTGCTTCAATAAATATTTGTGCAGTTAACTGATATACACTTAACACTGTATTCCTCCTAAATTTGTGTTAGCTGTTTTGTACTTCTCTGTATAAAGTTTATTTCAGTAAGACAAATTGTGTGAATTATTCTGCCCATCTCCATTACCTTACAAAGGAACACCGCTACTTGCAAACATAAAAAGATGAGGATCAGAGAATAGCAGAATTGTTTTCTAGTTAAGTAAGTGTCTATGAATAATAAGCAACAAAAACTTACCTAATTGATAAGAAAAAAATCTTTTTTTTATTATTAAACTTTAAGTTCTGGGATACATGTGCAGAATGTGCAGGTTTGTTACATAGGTATACATGTGCCATGGTGGTTTGCTGCAGCCATCAACCTGTCATCTACATTAGCTATTTCGCTTAATGCTATCCCTCCCCCTAGCACCCCCAGCACCAACAGGCCCTGGTGTGTGAGATGTTCCCCTGCCTGGGTCCCTGTGTTCTCACTGTTCAACTCCCACCTATGAGTGAGAACATGCAGTGTTTAATTTTCTGTTCTTGTGTTAGTTTGCTGAGAATGATGATTTCCAGCTTCATCCATGTTCCTGCAAAGGACATGAATTCATCCTTTTTATGGCTGCATAGTATTCCATGGTGTGTATGTGCCACGTTTTCTTTATCCAGTCTATCACTGATGGGCATTTGGGTTGGTAACAAGTCTTTGCTATTGTGAGCAGTGCTGCAATAAACATATATGTGCATGTGTCTTTATAGTAGAATGAGAAAAAATCAAAATCTTAATAGCTTAATGGGTAAAGGGCCTTGATATGTGGGGTAATTTATACCAAGAGAGGTAAAAACAAAAAAGCGAATTGGTAAAATTAAACGACCAGTCACACTTTATTGATTGATTGATTGATTGATTGACTGATTGACTGACTTACTTACTTACTTCCTTACTTCCTTCAGGTTCTCTGTCACCCAGGATGGAGTACAGTGGCGCAATCATGACTCACTGCAGTCTCAACCTCCTGGGCTCAAGTAATCCTCCCTCCTCAGCCTCTCCAGTAGCTGGTACTACAGGTGCACATTCTACTACGCCCTTCTAATTTTTATATTTTTTGGTAGAGATGGGGTTTCACTGTGTTGCCCAGGCTGGTCTTGAACTCCTGGGATCAAGCAATCCATCTGCTTCGGCCTCTCAAAGTGCTGGGATTACAGGCATGAGCCATTCCATTCAGGCTTATTTATTTAATGGATGCAAAAATTACTAAAAATTAAATTAATAACATCTAAAGCTGATAAGGTTTTTCTAAATGTGGTACCTCCTTACACTGTTCTTCATTGTGCTTTTTATTAGAGCTGATGGTTTACGCATCTTCTTCCCAAATTATATTGTAACTTTCTTATGAGCAGGACCTACTTCTGATCCAGTCCTGTTGTAAAACCGGTAGGTACCCTCATGCATACAACCTTATTAGAATGCAATTTGTTAGTGCATTTCAAAAGCCACACAGCATATACATGCCTCCTTTGATGAAGTAAATTCACTCTTAAGTATTTAAGGAAACAATCTATAGGAAAGAAAATAAATCTATAGGAAAGAAAATAAAACAAATATTAATATTAATATATTCATTTCTATTATTTACAATAGTGATAAATGAAATCAATAAATTTCTAAATAGAAACAATTGAACAAATTATGTCACAGAAACTCTAAAGAATATCATTCTGCCATTAAAAGTGGAAGATTTTGCCAGGTGTGGTGGCTCCTGTAATCCCAGCACCTTGGGAGGCCAAGGTGGGTGGATCACTTGAGGTCAGGAGTTCCAGACCAGCCTGGCCAACATGGTGAAACCCCATCTCTACTAAAAATACAAAAATTAGCCGGGCATGGAATTAGCTGGGCATGGTGGCATGTGCCCGTAATCCCAGCTACTCGGGAGGCTGAGGCAAGAGAATCACTTGAACCCAGAAGGTGGAGGTTACAGTGAGACAAGATCACACACACTAACTATATCCAGCCTGGTTAACAGAGTGAGACTCCATCTCCAAAAAAAAAAAAAAAAAAAAAAGAAGAAGAAGAAGAAGAAGATTTTGAAGCACCTATGGATGTAGGCCGATGCTCCGATGCTATTAGATGAAAAAGATTCAAAATCATATTATCTTCAGAATAAAATTATGCCATATAATTATACATGGGGCCATGGGAAAACACAAATACAAAAGAAATAGGTGCAAATTTCAAAGTAACAGGATGATGCAGAGTTTCTTTCTTAAATTTTATTATCATTCATTCACTCATTTCCTCCCCTGCTCCTCTCCTGGACACAGCCACTATCATTTCTTGCTGGGATGATGGCAACCACTTCCTAACTGGTCATATCATGCTTCTTCCCCTGTTCAGCCACAGTCTATTCTCAACACAGCCAGAGTCATCATGGAAATCACAGGTTGGATCTTGTCACTTTTCTGCTCAGAAGTCTCCAATGGCTTCCCATCTCACATAGAGTGAAAAAAGAAGAGTTCTTACAGCAGCCTGTATGACCATGGACAAGCTGAATATTGTTTTCATCCTGACATCATCTCATTCTGCACTCTTCCTTGCTCGCTCTGCTCCAGCCACACTAGTCTCCTTGCTCTTCTACAAATGTCCTGGGACGCTCCTACCTCTACGTCTTTGGACTCACTCTTGCCTCTGCCTAGAAGGCTCTTCTGCAAAATAGGTTCTTTGCTCAAACAACTTCCTGACCATGCTATTTAAATTTGCAACACTCAGACATCCACATATTATATCCTCCTCTCTCCTTCATAACAAGTATTACCATCTACTACATCACATTTCACTTATTTATTTTATTGTCTGACTCCTAGAGTATAATCTCTATGGAAGCAAGACCTTCTATCTGCTTGGTTTACTGCAATATCCTCAGCAGCCCCTAAAGAGTGCCAAGCACATAGTAAATGATCAATATTTTTTGGTGAAATGAAGGAACAAATTTACTAAATGTTTATTCAAGGGCCTGTTATTTTTAAGACCCTGTGCTGAGTGCTAGAAATATAGTATAGTAGTGATACTAGAAATATAGTAATAAACAAAAGAAAGGCTTATTTTTTGTTTTGTTTTGTTTTAGGGACAGGATCTCACTGTGTCATCCAGGCTGGAATGCAGTGGCGCCATCATACCTGACTACAGCTTCAACCTCCTGATCTCAAGCCATCCTCCAGCTTCAGCTTCCTGAGTAGCTAGGACTACAGGTATGCTCCACGATGCCAAGCTGACTTTTTTTTTTTTAGAAACTGGGTCTCACTATATTGCCCAGTCTGGTACCAAACTCCTGGCCTCAAGCAATTCTCCCACCTTGGCCTCCCAAAGTGCTGGGATTACAGGTGTGGGCCAACATGCCTAGCCCAAGAGGAAGTTTTAATATCATGGGACTTACAAGACAGTGGAGGAAGACAAACAATAGGAAAGAAGAGAGAGAGGAAAGGAGGGAGGGAGGAAGGAAGGAGAAAACTAGCAACAGTGGTAAGATCTATGAAGGTGCGAGCCAGGTGAGGTGACAGGCCACATAGTTAAGGGGCCTCACTTCAATGAAGTTATGTGAAAGACATGCAAAAAGCATTTCAGGCAAAACAGCAAAGGCCCTGAGACTGAGAAGATAGGAGAAAGTTTGGTAAATTTATAGAAACGGAAAGACCACCAATGTAGCTAGAAAAAGGCTATGAAGAAGTGACAGCAGAAGCAGAGAGCCAGGTCCTGTAGGCCCTTTAAGTCAGGGAAAGTTGTTTGGATGTTGTTGTAAACACAACGAAAAAAAATTGCTAAAGGTTTTTTAAGCAGAGGAATGACAAGACTGTTATAATATTGTTCGTGAAGTTTTGGGCTAAAGTCACCAGAGTCCTGGATTACTCAAATTGCAACATGACAACTAGCATTCTGCCTCATGTGTTGCAGGCAGACGTTAAATGACAGTTGATTTTTTTCCTTATTCTAAATATCACTTAGTACATATCACCAACTGACCTAGGTGAGGGAATACCTTTATTATTACCACCTTTTGTAGTTTTAACATGCTGAATGTTTTAAAATGGTTTTTATTCAATGCTTATAATAAAATTGAGATACTGAACATTCTGTTCCTAAAAACCCATTTATCCTTAAAAAGGTTTTTGATTGATTTCTTCCCAACAAGCTCTGTGCATTAACTCAAACTCCATCTGCACTGGAGACTCTATGTGTGTGCAAATGAGAGTTGAAATGTGAATCTCCAAGGAGCAAGCTTGGCTCTTGTTGATATGTAAAAATGTCCTCCAGAGCATTTGTGACAAATCCACTCTAGCATTCTCCTAGATGTACTCCTAGGCAGCTTTGGAAGGTACACAGAGATGGGTTCCTTTAATCTCAAATGAATTCTCCAAAGGCTAAGTTCTATGTCTTTAGGAGAAATGAAAAATGCCAAACGTTCATGTGTGTTTATTTTATTAAATTAGCTAGGAAAAAATAGGATGGGTTTCTGTGTTAAATAAAATCTCCTAATATTCAACAGTTTAAAGGAAACTTTAGACTCTTCAGTTACAGACATTATTGGGGAAAGGCAATAATTCCATATAGAACTGTATCTGTAGCAGCATTTCTTTCCAAATAAATTTTTATTAAATATCCCCATTAAAAAATGAAATGTAGGAGACTCGGATGTAGATCCGCTCACCCTCTCACACAAAAAAAGCTAAAAATATATTTTTTGAAAGGTATAAGCCCACATAGACAAAAATAATGGACCCCCTACTAGAAGCAAACTGAAATACTCTGTAGAATACCAGAGAGACTTAGGATTTGGAAGC
Source organism: Piliocolobus tephrosceles (assembly GCF_002776525.5). Taxonomy (NCBI): domain Eukaryota; kingdom Metazoa; phylum Chordata; class Mammalia; order Primates; family Cercopithecidae; genus Piliocolobus; species Piliocolobus tephrosceles. The sequence goes on from NC_045456.1 coordinate 1,221,813, forward strand.
TCTAGGTAACAGTAAATGTCAGAATGCATGATAAAGCTACAAGTGCCGGCAAGGATGTGGAGAAAAGGGAACCCTTACACAGTGTTGGTGGGGATGTAAATTAGTACAGCCATTATGGCAAACAGTATGGAAGTTCCTTAAAAAATTAAAACTAGAACTACCATATGATCCAGCAATCCCACTACTGAGTATATACGCAAAGGAAATGAAATGAGTATGTTGAAGAGATATGAGTATGTTGAAGAGATAACCCTACTGAGTGATTATGATATATAAGTCAATCAGATTGTGGTTTGGAACACAGAGAAAGAATTATTCAGCTTTTGTCTGGTGGACACTTTCGGTGTTTCCTCTGCACAGATCCCAGCAAATTCCTTTTACTGGGTGCCCTTACCTCATCTTCGCTCTGCTTTTTTTTCTAATTGGCTTTGACTCTCTAGGATGGCTGCCCTCATGCTACTGGAGCCTCTTTGCCCAGTGTACTTTCAGAGAACTGGAAGTGTCTGGTGACCGTTAGACAATGACTGAGTGGTTTATTGCAGTACTGTTTATTGCAGTACTGTTCACAATAGCCCCATGTTTATTGCAGTACTGTTCACAATAGCCAAGATGTAGAATCAACCCAAACATCCATCAAGGCAGGAATAATGTGGTATATATACAGAAGGGAAAATTATTTAGCCATAAAAAATAGGAAATTCTGTTACGTGTGACAACATGGATGAACCTGGAGCACATTATGTTAAAAGTGAAATAAGCCAGACAACAAAAAGATAAATACTGCATGATGTCACTCCGGTGAAATCTCAAAGGTGGTTCTCATAGAAGTAGAGAGTAGGATAGTGGCTGCCAGAGACTGGGGGGTGGGGAAGATAGGGAGAGGTTGTTCAAAGGATACATAATTACAGTTAGATGGAAGGAATTAATTCGGAAGATCTATTGTACAGCAAGGTGACTGTAGTTAATGATGATTTATTATGTTCTTGAAAAATGCAAGGAGAGTGAATGTTAAGTGCTCTCCCCACAAAAAATAACTGCATGAGGTAATGCAATCATTAATGAGTGAGATTTAACCATTCCGTAACGTGTATATATACTTCAAAATATCATGTTGTACATGATAAATACACACAGTGTTGTCAAATCTTAAAAAAAATTAAAAAGAATGCATCATAGAGTCAAAACCAAGGTGATTGCTTAAAACTCTCTCAACTACTCATAGGCAGGACCACAAAGATTTTGTTCTCTGGAGAAAGTAACCTGCAAACGTTTCGTTTGCAGGGACTGAACAGAGAGGGTGAGGGTAATCATGGGGCTGAACACAGGTAGATTTCAGGGAGGTCTGCCAACTGAACTGAGGGGATGCCCCAGCCTGGACGTCCAGGACTTAGAGTCACCATACTTAATGTTTGCCTAAGAAAGCACTCAGACCAAACTGGATTCAAATCCACGCTGCCAGTTGCTAGCTAAATGATCATGAATGAAATCATTAATCTCTTCAAGCCTCAGGTCTCTTACCTGTAAAGTAGAGATAATAATATGTATCCGAGTTGTTGTGACAATTAAATTAGATAATATAAATAAAGTATTTAGTACATGTTTGGCACATGATACATAATAAATGGTAGCAAGCATTATTAGTAAAGAGCAGGGTCTAGAATCCTTTCTGAAGGACTTGAAACTACCATTAAGTATATGTAAACTGACTTCTCTCTTTACATTATTTTCTAACAGATTACTATAGAAGTATAACCTGAAGTCTTCAGTAAGTCACAGGTGACAATCACGTTTGGTCAGGAGAACATTCGAGAATGGGCTCTGAAGTTAGACAAAATTGACTATTTCTGGCTTTTGCAATTACTAATGTGATCTGGACAAGTCACGTGTTTCTCACCTGTGAAGTTGGAATAGCAACAACCATGTGCAAGATTGTTGCGAGGATTGGCCGTGAAGCAGGCATGCCCCAGCAGAGTGCCTAGGACATAGTGGGTGTCAACAAACAGAAGCCATTTTCACTATTATTATTATTAGGCCAAAAAAAAAGTATAAATGCCAATTGAAAATCTGATCAACTTTGGAATAAATATGCTTTGGGCTATTTTTGCCATTCATCAAATATCACTGGGGTGGGAGGGTTGTCTGACTGTTGTCCAAGTACTGGGATTCCACTGACTTCTAAATCAATTTGGAAATTAACACAGTGTACTTCTAAATGGTAAACTATACGTCTTTTTTTGTCTAGGACATTTGCAGACATTTCAGCCAAACTGTCAGGGAAAATGATACTCAATATTTTAGGTAGCTTTTTACACTGGGATTTTAACTTATGCAGTTTTTCTTTCTCTGTAAAGTGGAGTTTCTGGCCAGAATTAATTAGAACAACACTTTTGGGGCTTGTACATGGACACTCATCTTCATTTCTTGGACTCTGAGCCTCGATTTCTCATTCAACTGGAGAAAGCATATAACAAGAATATGGTGAGTAGTAGTTTTCATCTCATAATCAATGGAGAAGTAAAAACTATTATATATAAATTATCTGAAAATACTGGAAAATATTGCACTTTCAACAATATTTTGTAGGATATTTTAGTTACTTTATCAATGGTATGTATTTTAAAAGCTTAGAACATATTATAAATTCATGGCTTTGCCATGGATTCTTATGTTCAGTTACCTTTCTAATTGAACCAATTTACAAAACAAAATACACATTCAAATGAAACATGTATCTAAACCATTTAGGAATAATTAAAATTCTAGATCAGGTTTTCTTTCACTGATCACAAATCATGGTAATGCTTTGGTGGTGCTCATTTCCGGGCTCACTTTGGTGTGTTTATTAAAGCACAGTATTGTCAGATCACAGGGAGTATCTCATTTTCATTTTCATATCTCCAATTCTAAAGGGAATTAAATTATCCAATTAAGCTGTTAATTAAAAAGACTCCTACAGAATAAACTGCAGGCTACCAATGGCATTTTCAATTTTCATTGTGCTGTGCTCAAAAGCAATTTTCTAAATTCAAAAGAACTCAAAGTTACTGCCCCGTACTTCACTTTATAAGGTGTGACTGGGAATGCTCCCTGAGAACTAAACCCATTTGTCCTTCATTCTGGGCACATAGCTAGACTACATGTCCCAGCCTCCCCTGCAGTTAGATTTAGCCAATGGAATATGAGCAGAAGTAATGTAGGCAACTTCAAGGACTATCGCAAATCTTCCACTCAATACCTTCCATGGCCTTTTTCCCTCCACTGGCTTCTTATAGATGAGCATACTTTCAATCATGTGTTGAAAATGGCAGAACCATAATATGGAAGGAGACTGGGTCCCTGAGTCACCAGTTAGAGGAGAGAAACTCACTGATAATTAATACCCATTATGTGTGTAATGAAAACAAGAAATAAATTGGGTTAAGCCATTGAGATTATCTGTTTCTACAGCTAGTGTGATCTTAATTTAAAAAAAAGCAAGTGAACTTGGGGCGCATGCAAATATCTTAAACCTAATTGGAAATAGCCTCTTGCAAATTTTGATCAGGTCCACTTAGATACATATCTAACACTGTCATTTATATGCATCTTTCCTTGTGCCACTTCCCTATACACAAAAATTCTCATTTCATGGACCAGCTCAGAAACTAGAATAAACTCTCCAAGAAGGGCACAACAGGCCATGCTCAGCTGCTTATTACCCACAATCTCTGTGCCCTGTGACGTCCATTTCCTGTACATGATGATGGTATGAGCTATGACATAGAAGGGCTGACCTGGGATCCTACAAACCAGTACTTTTCCAGATCTTAGAACATATCAGTGCCAGAAAGGTGTTTAAAATAATCAACAGGGGACTCAATTTGCACTGTCAGCATAACCCTAAAAGACACCACAGAGAAATCAGTATAAATTCTATTGTACGCCTCTGGATTTGTCTGAACTCAGGGAGGCAGTCAGGCATGCAGAGTCCCATACCACTCAGTCATTGTCTAACGGTCACCAGACACTTCCAGTTCTCTGAAAGTACATTGGGCAAAGAGGCTCCAGTAGCATGAGGGCAGCCATCCTAGAGAGTCAAAGCCAATTAGAAAAAAAAGCAGAGCGAAGATGAGGTAAGGGCACCCAGTAAAAGGAATTTGCTGGGATCTGTGCAGAGGAAACACCGAAAGTATCCACCAGACAAAAGCTGAATAATTCTTTCTCTGTGTTCCAAACCACAATCTGATTGACTTATATATCATAATCACTCAGTAGGGTTATTGAAACAGTTTATATATCCATCTCCCATGTTAGACCAGACTGTTCACTGAAGCCCAGACACTGTATATTATCCACCTAAATATAGCTAGTTTGGTGATTTAAATATGAGTGCTCAGTTACTGTGTGCTGAATGAATAACTATAAATCGACTGGATTGTTAAAGAATGATGATAACACAGAGATTCTGTGATTTGATAGTAACTGTGATGTTCATTGTCACTTTTGTGAGATCAGCCCTATCACCGTTGATAATTTCCTCAGAGGCATCTCTTTCTCTATAGAAATATTATTACAAAGGCAATAAACCATATCTGCTGACTTACATTCTGGAAGAAAATATAATGACAACCTCATAAATACTTTCTTGTCTATGGAGAAAGTTACCGCATTCAAATCCCACTTTTCTAAGCCAAGAAAGCTAGTATAGTACAGTTATTGTACACTATTTTTTGGCAAATGTTGTGTAAAACAGGATGGAATATGTTAACAGATCCAATAGATTTTAATATTTTTAAAAAAGAAAGACACAGAAAGCCTTCAACCAACTTTTTATTGTCCTTAAAATGATTGTTTACATCGTTTCATGAGTAGAAGAAAATACAACCAGTCTCACAATAACCATTTAGATATAAAACGTATAATCCAAGAACATCTTTCTTCAAACCAGTAGGACACTGTCACTGGTGATGAGAATGTTGTTATATGAAGCAATCGTATATTCTTCCATAATTTAATATGCTTATGTTAAATGCATCAAGGAAGAAGCCTATCAAATGCTAAGTGATTATAGAAATACTGACTGAATAAATGTATTTAGAAATGGGATAATCTAAGGGATAGAGGTTAATCCACAGGTCAGTAGACCAAAGCCCAAAGACTACCTTTCCTTCCTGTGGGATACTTGACAAGAGATTTCAGGCTTCTCCACTTCTCTGGCACAAGCATAATCTGTCTGGCAAGCCATATTTCCTAGCTGCTTCTTAGTGATGCTCCAGGGCTAAATAAGATAAAATTTATGTGCTATGCTTAAGCTCCATTGAGGCAAGGCACTAAATAAACTTCAGGATAATTTATGAATCGTGTGTTTGCATTAGTGATGTCCAAGTCCATCTCATAAAATGAATAAATGAGAACAGGAGGCCAATGCTGAGCACTTAGTGAAAAGCTCAGTATACTTTGGGCAATGGTGATGAGCCCAAATAAAACCACTTTATATCTAAAATAATTTTTTACTAATCCAGGAGATTTTCACAAACACCAAAACCCTAACTCCTTCCAGTGCCCAGACAACAGTTCACTGGCAGAACATCTGGTGTGTGAATCAATCAGAGAACCGTATTATAGCAGCCCTAGTCTGATATCTAATATCTAATATCCTTTTATCATAATTTTTTTTTAAACTTTATGGCTCTACTCCAGTGAATGTGCTTAGTAAGGAATGCCAAAATCCTGTCTTCTCTTCAGAGCCACATCCATAGGCCAGCTTCTCCCTACTTTTTTCTTTCCCTTCCAGTTGCACTTTCTCTTTCTACCACTTAATCAGGGTCTGTTAATCTTAGCACTCTGTATCTAAGAGAAAGGACAATGAGAATGTAATTGGAAGAGTTAAACATGAGCATATATTTGGAAATTCAATCCTTCTAATTGTTCTAGCTAGTAGTGATGATTTGGTATTGCTGCTTTTGGTTTGTTGTTTTGTTTTGCTTTGTTTTAGTAATGGACATCCTACCTACAATTTTCAGTATAACAGTTACAGCAAGTAAAGTGAATCAGGATAAGGTAAGCTGCTTATCTAGAAACTGTGAGGGCCCCAACTAATCACCAACCACTTTTGCTAAACCAACAAGTGACTTAATTTCTGTTTTCAAAGCCATAATTCTATGCTTTTATCAAACACTTTCTCTGACCTGCAGGAATGTGTTTATTTGGAGTTTATAAAGGAAATCTAGAAGGGAAACACTATTCATATAAGCATGACAAACCTCAGCTGATTTTAAACACCCAAGTGCAGGAATAAAACAGAGTATCTCATATGTCTATAAACCAAGTCAGAATGCTTCCTCCAGAGAAAAGACACATACATTCCCAACCTAATACTGCTTGTTTTCAGAAATACAAACTGAGGTCACATTAAGCCAGGTTAAGAGGAGGAGAAGGTAGCTGCCCTTCACAAGTTTATCCATTCAGAGAGGAAGAAGTCAAGGGGAAAATCGCTCTCCTCTGACTAATGCAGTATAATTGTTTCCTCATGATGGTGCCCCTCCACTTTTCTCCCTTCAGACGTTCCCATGGCTACAAAAGGACATGACACACACACACACACACACACACACACACATATTTTTAAAAGAATCACAAATCGCAGGGACACAAAATGGCTTCCTGTGGTTAATCTGAATTTGTCATTTTGCTTTGTGAGATTTTCCTATTGGCCCACTTAACCCAGCACCTCATGTATAATGAATAATGTAAAGGGGGTATGGGGATGCCTATTTTAAGAAACCAACAATGCCAGGTAACAACTTTAAGGCCATTACAATTTTATCCTACACACACACACACACACTCACTAATAAGAAAGGAGTTCACTTACAAGGATAATGCTCTAAGGATAAAACACATAGTACTGCTCTTTCTCATAACTCTTTAGATGACTTGAAGAGTAAAAATTATGTTTATTTGGACTATGCAGGGAATTTTAAATTAAATTAATGAATTCCAGAATGTCATCAAGAAATTTTTTAAAAAGAATTTTTTTAAAGAGAGGTAACATTAAGCTGAAACAGAAGGGCACATTTCTCCCTCCTCAATGTGATGTTTGTTCCTTTGCACTAAAGGGAAGTGAAAGTCGTATGTTCCTAATGGGGAATCGGAAAACTGTTTTCTCAATGTCTGCTCATTTCAAAACCAGTACAATGCACACATATGAAGCTAATGAAACAAACAAGAATTAGACTAAAAAAAAAGTGTCTAGCAGACAATCACTGCAGTTCATACAGATTGGACAAAATTTTGGAGATTTCATCTCCTGGTTTCCCTGCTGTTAATATAACCAGGAGGTTTTACTTCTTCTGGGAATCTAAAGATATATCCTCATTCCCTTTTTTCTCTTTAATAAACTCAAATCCGTTACCTAGTAGCCTTTCTGCCAGCTTTGTTCATGCTGACTTGAACAGGGCAATCGGCTACATCAGATGCAAGCTGTGAGACACGTTTTCATTCCAATAGACTCCAAAGCTGAAGGCAAGAACTTCATCCAAAATTGTAAAATGGAGATCAAATGTATTTCTAATTTAACTACCTTAGAGGTGAGGAATGCTGTGTAATTACTGTCCATAAAAACTCGCACTGCGTTCCACAGAGCAGCAAGCCCTCCCAGGTGTTCATGCACGTGTCTTCATCGAGAGGCTACAAGTTTAATAGATTGAACTTTTAATGGCTACATCAATTTAGGCTTCCCACAAAGCTATAGATTGAAATGGTATGTACCACATAACTGTGGCTAACACACTAAAATGGACAATAGCAACAATTTAGCAGATAGCATTTTAACGAAAGTAGCCTAGGGATTTATTTTGGCTGGTTTGATTTTCTAAAAACACATACTTGGTTCATGCTTGTATTCCATTTTATAAGCCCTACAACTTTGAACAGATACTGTCTAGATCCAAGCAGGTCACCTACCCAAATAATGAAAATGCACTAAGAATGAAAGTCTCTAGGCCTAAAGCAATGGGCGAGGAAGGCTCAGTGCAGCCTCTGCTGGCACTGTGCGACTGTCTCAGGATGCCATGAACCAGCGTCCCAGCTACCAGAGTCGGCAGGAGTCCATGCCTCTGTTCATCGTGGAATTGGGTGGACAGTTAAACGCTTTCTGGAATTCTTCAAAGTTACTAATTGCACCATTGACCCTGAAAAAAGGTATGTCAAAGCATATGTCATACAATTCTTGCACATCAACAGGTTCTGTATAAAACTATAGCAGAATATCGCTAAAAAGAATGTTGGCATTCTTTTAATCTGTTTACAGGGAGACAACTAAAGCCCAAAATGATTGAGTAAATTTCCAAAACCAAAGAACAGACTAGAACCAGCATCTCCTGAATGCCAAGCAAATGCCCCATTACTCTTCCAACAGTCTTCAAATTCTTATAAAACTGTATTGTCACCAATATTAGTTTTTCTAACTTTTTAAAAACTTTATGGAAAATATAACTGACATAAAGTATACCAAATATTACACGTAGAACTTGACAGTTTTTTTGTGTGTATGTGCCCGTATTACTACCTGCCAGATCAAGACATTCCAGCACCCAGTAGGCTCCCGCCTGTTCCATACCAACAGCATCTCCAAAGATAACTACTATTCTGACTTCTATTGCCATGGCTTTGCCTGATTTTGAACTTCATGTGAATGGAATCCACGGTATGTACTGTTTGGTCTTTGACTTCTTTCACTGAATATAATGTCTGTGGGAGTCATCCATGTTGTTGCATTTCCCGCTATTTTTAAAGAATTCATTCAATCTACAAAAACATTTTCTCTGAATTAGTGTTAGGTGTGGAAGTTCATAGTTGCCCAGAATTTGATTAATGCAACAATCAATTAATGAATGGTATCTAGTTATTACTGATGAGTAATTCTTCACTGGAGTTAGCTCCAATATATCACGTTCTTATAGGCTTCCAACTACAGTAAAGACTGGATTCCCGCTCAGTACTTTGATTGTAGCTGTCTTTTGGAAGTGATACTGCCGTTGTGTGATTTCTGCCGCACTCAAAATCTACAGTTACTGCAGACCTCAGTAACAAGCCAGCACGCACACACACAAAAAACGTCCCCCCTTCATCTATTTCTTACTCAACTGCATGTTCAAAGGGTTGACTAGAGACTCAGCATTCTCAGTCACTATTTCTTCCCTAATGACTTTGTTACCTACGGGCATTTGAATAAATGTAATGCACTATATCCAAAAAATCCTCATAACCGCTTGTGTTTTCGCTGAATATATGGGAAGGGATGCATATTTCACAGTGTGATTCACCCTAGGCAAGTGTTAAAGATGGAATGTAGCTGATAATTAGTAAGCACACACTGTAAAATTAAACATTACAGGCAACTAGTTAAAGGAAATCAGTTTCTGAAAACTTTTATCCGTTGAGTAATTAATCTACTGTGTGGTTTCATCGGCACCATTTGTCAGTGGGAACACATTTTAGTACATTTGAGACCGTCAGCCTTCATGACAGTCTAGCCCAGTGGCGGAGAAATTTCCAACACAGTGATTAGATTTTTATGCTAGTGGGTAATTTATAATAAATTTCTGAAGCATTTCTAAGGCAAGATCTTAGGAATAAGATTTTAAAATATAGAAGAAATTTTAGATGGCTTTCTTGCAATATGCTAATGGATTCATTTAAACATTAAATATAAAGATATCCAGATATAATGTCCTAAACAAAGAATGAATACATATAAATTATTATGGTTTTTGCATTTCTCATCATACTTTTCTTTCCCCTACTACAGAAGATTTCTGTCAACCTATAGGACCGAGTACAGGGTGAGTAATATTAACTTTAATTTTATTTGTACTTAATGTTTTATGCATTCTGACAAATAAGACTGTAATTCATAATCCTCTTCCCTTTTTGTATAAGCTACCGTTTCAAAATATGATCCAAAGTGTAAGCCAAAATGTAGACTCTCTAACTCTAGATATAAATTATAATTGCTAAATAATGCTATGTATCCTCCTTTGTGTTCAGAGCTATTTAGAAAGTGGCCATTCATTCATGTTTGCTGGTTGACTGTGTGAAAGAACAAGAGGTATTAAAGGGGATATTCTTTACAACAAAATAAACCAGAGCTCTAGGTGTTTTAAGGCAGAGTACATCAAATCTCATCCTTGCCTAAGACAATAAAGACTATTTTTTGGACCAAAACAGTAAGCAGTTGAGTAAGTCCAATAATGCAGTTTACTGAGACTCTTTCAAAAACTGGAAGATAATGCGATGTAATGCTAAAGCTATGATTTGGATTCCAAATTACCTCTGGAGTCTTGTAGAGTCTCATTGGCACTTAATGTAGCACTAGACTAGAGATATGTACAAGTACCCACCAGCAGAAATTCAGGTGAGGGAGTGCTGACTGAACCAGCTTACTAGTAATGAAAGAAGATACTTAGTTTCTGTGTGGCCAGATATTTTTTGGCTGCAAAATGGAAATCATACAGTTCACAATATGCGATTTTTTTCAGATCACCTATCTGGTAGAGCCCTGGATGGCTGGGTGGGGGAGAAAGCGGGGAGACGCACTGTTAAAAACTGCCGTCAACCATTTGCCCATTTACCTAAACTGAGGGGGACTGTGAGCACCAATTTGGACTTGTTCTCGGGCAGCTTCTGGTCTGTAGGAATTGCACCTCACCTAGAAGAGAAAAGCATCCCAACAAATGAGCTTTCATTCCAATTATGTATTTTCTACTGTCTTAAATGCTCCAAATGATACTGAAGAATAATTTTAGAATCAATGGATGACAAACAGTTTTAGCAGATCAAATAAAACCGTCATTGGTAATAACATCTATTATTCTGATCCCCAGAGTAGAAGGTTTTATCAATGTGAAAAATTTCACAGTTTGAGTAAGTGAGAAAGGTTTTCAGACAAGTGCTTTAAATCAAGAGAATCGTATACGTGCCCAGGAATCGACTAGTGTATTCATTCAATGAATTTAATGTTTGAAATAATCCTTCTCAAATGTAACCATACTCATTCAAATCAATAAAAGGAATGAGCCACCCATTATTGAGGATGGTGATGAGAAGTCAGTAGTCTGCCCCTGAGTGCCTTGCTCGCTTCACCCTAGTCTGGGCCTAGGATTGATGTACACTTCTCCGTCTCCTTTGAAGTTGGGCATGGCGATATGGCTTGTTCTGGCCAATGAAGTGTGAGCAGAAGCAGAAGTAATATATGTTACTTCCTGGCAGAAGCTTTAAAACCTGACAGAAGTTTTAAGAGCCTTAAGAACGATTTAAGATGCTACACTAACGGCCAGTGCACATATCCTTATCTTTCTTTTCTACTCCTGTGTTATCCACAGAAGCACGTGCCAAGATACAGACTCTAAAACCCCCAAGTTTTGTGTTTGTTTGTTTGTTCTGACATGGAGTCTGGCTCTGTCACCCAGGATGGAGTGCAATGGCACAATCTTGGCTCACTGCAACCTCCACCTCCTGGTTTCAAGCGATTCTCCTGCCTCAGCCTCCCCAGTAGCTGGGATTACAGGTGCACACCACCAAGCCCAGCTAATTTTTGTATTTTTTTTTATTATACTTTAAATTCTGGGGTACATGTGCAGAACGTGCAGGTTTGTTACATAGGTATACGTGTGCCATGGTGATTTGCTGCACCCGTCAACCCGTCATCTACATTAGGTATTTCTCCCAATGCTATCCCTCCCCTAGTCCCCCACCCCCTGACAGGCCCTGGTGTGTGATGTTCCCCTCCCTGTGTCCATGTGTTCTCACTGTTCAACTCCCATTTATGAGTGAGAAAATGTGGTGTTTGGTTTTCTGTTCTTGTGTTAGTTTGCTGAGAATGATGGCTTCCAGCTTCATCCAAGTCCCTGCAAAGAACATGAGCTCATTCTTCTACATGGCTGCATAGTATTTCATGGTATGTATGTGCCACATTTTCTTTATCCAGTCTATCATTGATGGGCATTTGGATTGGTTCCCAGTCTTTGCTATTGTGAACAGTGCCGCAATAAACATACGTGTGCATGGCATCTTTATAGTAGAATGATTTATAATCCTTTGGGTATATACCCAGTAATGGGATTGCTGGGTCAAATGGTATTTCCAGTTCTAGATCCTTGAGGAATTGCCACACTGTCTTCCACAATGGTTGAACTAATTTACACTCCCACCAACAGTGTAAACGTGTTCCTATTTCTCCACATCCTCTCCAGCACCTGTTGTTTCCTGACTTTTTAATGATCGCCATTCTAACTGGCATGAGATGGTATCTCATTGTGGGTTATGATTTGCATTTCTCTAATGACCAGTGGTAATGAGCATTTTTCATATGTTCGTTGGCTGCATAAATGACTTATTTTAAGAAGTGTCTGTTCATATCCTTCATCACTTTTTGATGGGGTTGGGTCTTTTTTCTTGTAAATTTGTGTAAGTTCTTTGTAGATTCTGGATATTAGCCCTTTCTCAGATGGGTAGATTACAAAAACTCTCTCCCATTCTCTGGGTTGCCTGTTCACTCTGATGATTGATAGTTTCTTTTGCTGTGCAGAAGTTTTTAATTAGACTGCATTTGTCAATTTTGGCTTTTGCTGTTTTAGACATAAAGTCCTTGCCCATGCCTATGTCCTGAATGGTATTGCCCAGGTTTTCTTCTAGGATTTTTATGGTCCTATGTCTAACGTTTAAGTCTTTGATTCATCTTGAGTTGATTTTTTTTTTTTTTGCTGAAGGGGTCCAGTTGCAGTTTTCTGCATACGGCTAGCCAGTTTTCCCAACACAATTTATTAAATACGGAATATTTTCCACATTGCTTGTGTGTGTCAGGTTTGTCAAAGATCAGATGGTGATAGATGTGTGGTGTTATTTCTGAGGCCTCCGTTCTGTTCCATTGGTCTATATTATCTGTTTTGGTAGCAGTACCATGCTGTTTTGGTTACTGTGGCCTTGCAGTAAAGTTTAAAGTCAGGTAGCGTGATGCCTCCAGCTTTGTTCTTTTTGCTTAGGATTGTCTTGGCTATATGGGCTCTTTTTGGTTCCCTATGAAGTTTAACGTAGTTTTCTCCAATTCTGTGAAGAAAGTCAATGGTAGCTTGATGGGGATAGCATTGAATCTCTAAATTACTTTGGGCAGTATGGCCATTTTCACAATATTGATTCTTCCTATCCGTGAGCATGGAATGTTTTTCCGTTTGTTTGTGTTCTCTCTTATTTCCTTGAGCAGTGGTTTGTAGCTCTCCTTGAAGAGGTCCTTCACATCCCTCGTAAGTGGTATTCCTAGGTATTTTATTCTATTAGTGGCAATTGTGAATGGGAGTTCACTCATGATTTGGCTCTCTGTTTGTCTGTTATTGGTGTACAGGAATGCTTGTGATTTTTGCACATTGATTTAGTATCCTGAGACTTTGCTGAAGTTGCTTATCAGCTTAAGGAGATTTTGGGCTGAGACGACGGGGTTTTCTCAATATACAATCATGTCATCTGCAAACAGAGACAATTTGACTTCCTCTCTTCCTATCTGAATACGCTTTATTTCTTTCTCTTGCCTGATTGCCCTGGCCAGAACTTCCAACACTATGTTGAATAGGAGTGGTGAGAGAAGGCATCCGTGTCTGATGCTGGTTTTCAAAGGGAATGCTGCCAGTTTTTGCCCATTCAGTATGACATTGGCTGTGAGTTTGTCATAAATAGCTCTTATTATTTTGAGATACGTTCCATCAATACCTAGTTTATTGAGATTTTTTTAGCATCAAGGGGTGTTGAATTTTGTCGAATGCCTTTTCTGCATCTATTAAGACAATCGTGTGATTTTTGTCATTGGTTCTGTGTATGCGATGGATTGTGTTTATTGATTTGCATATGCTGAACCAGCCTTGCATCCCAGGTATGAAGCCAACATAAGCTTTTTGATGTGCTGCTGGATTTGGTTTGCCAGTATTTTTTGTTGAGTATTTTCGCATCAATGTTCATCAGGGATACTGACCTAAAATTTTCTTTTTCTGTTGTGCCTCTGCCAGGTTTTGGTATCAGCATGATGCTGGCCTCATAAAATAAAAGTTAGGAAGGATTCCCTCTCTTTCTGTTGTTTGGAATAGTTTCAGAAGGAATGGTACCAGCTCCTCTTTGTACCTCTGATAGAATTCGGCTGTGAATCCGTCTCATCCTGGACTTTTTTTGGTTGGTAGGCTATTAATTGCTGCCTCAATTTCAGAGCCTATTATTGGTCTATTCAGGGACTCAACTTCTTCCTGGTTTACTCTTGGGAGGGTGTATGTGTCCAGGAATTTATCCATTTCTTCTAGATTTTCTAGTTTATTTGGATAGAGGTGTTTGTTTATAGTACTCTCTGATGGTAGTTTGTATTTCTGTGGGATCGATGGTGATATCCCCCTTATCATTTTTTATTGCATCTATTTGATTCTTCTCTCTTTTATTCTTTATTAGTCTGGCTAGTGGTCTATTTTGTTGATCTTTTCAAAAAACCAGCTCCTGGATGCACTGATTTTTTGAAGGGATTTTGTGTCTCTATCTCCTTCAGTTCTGCTCCAATCTTAGTTATTTCTTGCCTTCTGCTAGCTTTTGAATGTGTTTGCTCTTGCTTCTCTGGTTCTTTTAATTGTGATGTTAGGGTGTCAATTTTAGATCGTTCCTGTTTTCTCTTGTGGGCATTTAGTGCTATAAATTTCTCTCTACACACTGCTTCAAATGTGTCCCAGAGATTCCGGTACGTTGTGTCTTTGTTCTCATTGGTTTCAAAGAACATTTTTATTTCTGCCTTCATTTTGTTACTTACCTAATAGTCATTCAGGAGCAGGTTGTTCAGTTTCCATGTAGTTGCGGAGTTTTGAGTGAGTTTCTTAATCCTGAGTTCTAATTTGTTTGCACTGTGGTCTGAGAGATTGTTTGTTTGTTATGATTTTTGTTCTTTTGCATTTGCTAAGAAGTGTTTTACTTCCAACTGTGTGGTCAGTTTTGGAATAAGTGTGATGTAGTGCTGAGAAGAATGTATATTTGGTTGATTTGGGATGTAGAGTTCTGTAGATGCCTATTAGGTCCACTTGGTCCAGAGCTGAGTTCAAGTTCTGGCTATCCTTGTTACTTCCGTCTCGTTGATCTGTCTAGTGTTGACAGTGGGGTGTTAAAGTCTCCCACTGTTATTGTGTGGGAGTCTGAGTCTCTTTGTAGGTCTCTAAGAACTTGCTTTACGAATCTGGGTACATATACATTTAGGATAGTTAGTTTAGGATAGTTAGCTCTTCTTGTTGCATTGATCCCTTTACCATTATGTAATGCTCTTCTTTGTCTCTTTTGATCTTTGTTGGTTTAAAGTCTGTTTTATCAGAGACTAGGATTGTAACCTCTGCTTTTTTGTTTCTTTGTTTGTTTGTTTGTTTGCTTTCCATTTGCTTGGTAGACCTTCCTCCATCCCTTTATTTTGAGCTTATGTGTGTCTCTGCATGTGAGATGGGTCTTGACTCTTTATCCAATTTGCCAGTCTGTCTTTTTTAATTGGGGCATTTAGCCCCTTTATATTTAAGGTCAATATTGTTATCTGTGAATTCGATCCTGTCATTATGATGCTACCTGGATATTTTGTCGATTAGTTGATGCAGTTTCTTCACAGTGTTGATGGTCTTCACAATTTGGTATGTATGTTTTTGCAGTGGCTGGTACCAATAGTAGTGCCTCCTTCAAGAGTTCTTGTAAGGCAGGCCTGGTGGTGACAAAATCTCTCAGCCTTTGCTTGTCTGTAAAGGATTTTATTTCTCCTTTACTTATGAAGTTTAGTTTGGCTGGATATGAAATTGTGGGTTGAAAATTCTTTCTTTTGAGATTGGTGAATATTCGCCCCCTCTCTCTTCTGGCTTGTAGCGTTTCTGGAGAGAGATCCACTGTTAGTCTGATGGGCTTCCCTTTGTGGGTAACTCGACCTGTCTCTCTGGCTGCCCTTAACATTTTTCCTTCCTTTCAACCTTGGTGAATCCGATGATTATGTGTCTTGCAGTTGCTCTTCTCGAGGAGTACCTTTGTGCGGTTCTCTGTGTTTCCTGAATTTGAATGTGGGCCTGCCTCACTAGGTTGGGGAAGTTCTCCTGGATAATATCCTGCAGAGGAGTGTTTTCCAACTCGGTTCCATTCTCTCCATCACTTTGAGGTACACCGATCAAACGTAGATTTGATCTTTTCACATAGTACCATATTTCTTGGAAGCTTTGTTCATTTCTTTTCACTCCTTTTTCTCTCATCTTGTCTTCTCGTTTTATTATTTCATTGAGTTGATCTTCAATCTCTGACGTCCTGTCTTCCACTTGATCAATTTGGCTGTTGATACTTGTGTATGCTTCACAGAGTTCTCGTGCTGTCTTTTTTAGCTCCATCAGGTCATTTATGTTCTTCTCTAAACTGGTTATTCTAGTTAGCAATTCATTTAACCTGTTTTCAAGGTTCTTAGCTTCCTTGCATTGGGTTAGAACAAGCTCCTTTAGCTCGGAGCAGTTTGTTACCCACCTTCTGAAGCCTACTTCTATCAATTCATCAAAATCATTCTCCGTCCAGTTTTGTTCCCATGCTGATGAGGAGTTGTGATCCTCTGAAGGAGAAGAGGCATTCTGGGTTTTGGAATTTTCAGCCTTTTTGCACTGGTTTCTCCCCAACTTCGTGGATTTTCAGGCTCCTCTGCTGCAGGTCTGCTGGAGTTTGCTGGAGGTCCTCTCCAGACCGTTTGCCTGGGTATCACCAGCAAAGGCTACGATTGCTGCCTGTTCCTTCCTCTGGAAGCTTTGTCCACAGAGGGGCACCTGCCAGATGCCAGTGAGAGCTATCCCTGGATGAGATGTCTGTCGGCCCCTACTGGGAGTTGTCTCCCAGTCAGGATACATGGGAGTCAGGGACCCACTTGAGGAGGCAGTCTGACCCTTAGCAGAGCTTGACCGCTGCACTGGCTGTCAGACAGGGACGTTTAAATCTGCTGAAGCTGTGCCCACAGCTGCCCTTTCCCCCACATGCTCTGTCCCAGGGAGAGGGGGGTTTTATTTATAATTCCCTGACTGGGGCTGCTGCCGTGCCTTTTTTTCAGAGAGAGATGCCCTGCCTAGAGGGGCAGTCTGGTCACAGTGGCCTTGCTGAGTGCTGTGAGCTCTGCCTAGGTCAAACTTCCCAGTGGCTTTGTTTATACTGTGAGGGTAAAACTGCCTACTCAAGCCTCAGCAATGGCAGACGCCCCTCCCAACTCTAAGCTTAAGCATCCCAGGTCAACCTCAGACTGCTGTGCTAACAGCGACAACTTCAAGCCAGTGGATCTTAGCTTGCTGTGCTCCATGGGGGTGGGACCTGCCGAGCCCTGTACTGCAGGGAGTCTCCTGGTCTGCCAGTTGCGAAGACTGTGGGAAATGCACAGTACCTGGGCTGGAGTGCACTGTTCCTCCGTTCCTCCTGGTACAGTCCCTCATGGCTGCCCTTGGCTAGGAATGGGACATCCCCTGACCTCTTCTGCTTCTGGGGTGAAGCAATGTCCCACCCTGCTTCGGCTCGCCCTCTGTGGGCTGCACCCACTGTCCAACCAGTCCCAGTGAGATGAACCGGGGTACCTCAGTTGGAAATGCAGAAATCACCCACCTTCTGTGTCAGTCTCACTGGGAGCTGCAGACCAGAGCTGTTCCTATTAGGCCATCTTGCCTAATTTTTGTATTTTTTTTTTTTTTTTTTTTGGAGAGACGGGC
The DNA here is from genome assembly GCF_002776525.5 of Piliocolobus tephrosceles. Classification (NCBI taxonomy): domain Eukaryota; kingdom Metazoa; phylum Chordata; class Mammalia; order Primates; family Cercopithecidae; genus Piliocolobus; species Piliocolobus tephrosceles. Next base: position 1,239,548 of record NC_045456.1, read on the forward strand.
TTTTGCCATGTTGGCCAGGCTGGTCTCAAACTCCTGACCTCAGGCGATCCACCCACCTCGGCCTCCCAAAGTGCTGGGATTACAGGCTGTGCCTGGCCCAAAACCCAAGTTCTTGAGTAAAAACTACAAGAGCCCCACTGCTGACTCATGTTGGACATGGAGAGTGAACAAGAAATAAACTTTTGTTGTGTTGTTTCTGCAGCATAACCTACTTTATCCTGCCTTGCCATATGACTTGAGATATGATATGGTCTTAAAGTATGAATTAAACTAGGACACATAAATATGGAAAAAATATTCTAAGTGGAGGGGGAAATGGGAGCAAACATATGTTTGAGGGGAAAGAGAACAAGACATTCAGCTAGGCTGGAGTATGTGGTGCATAACGGGCAGCAGTGGGAGAGGAAGGACAGTGTCAGATTTCTGAAGTCCTGAGCAGCTGGCCAGAGTGTTTAAACTATATTTAAAAGTCATTCTTGAGTAGGAATATAATAAAATCCAGATTTTTAAAAAGATTTATCTGGCAGGGGTGTACAATGGAAGGAAGAAATTAGAGACTAGTTAGATTATTTATAGATACCAGGAAGAATGGATATCCACTAAATAAGCAGAAAATAGAACGGAAAGAAGTAGAAGGATTAGAAGAATATCATCTGAGAAAAATGAGAGGTCTCAGCAACTACAGGGATATAGAAAGCAGGAAAGGTGATATGATTTTGTTGCTTTTGATGAAGATAAACCACCAGTCACACTGGTTCTGAATTTGACTTTGAATATGTTTTGTAATGTGATTCCTTAATTTCCTCAGAAGCTGGCTAATGTGAAGTAGTTTCTGGCATTTGGTTTTACCTCTGCTCTTATATTATCTCTTCTTATATTCTTTCTTACACTATAATATAGTATTGTCTTTGCTTAATATATCACTTAAGAGACTTCTGAAAACACATTATGCCTGCTACTGTTTTCTTAGTACCTTCCCAGGAGGGAAAGTAATTTTACTCCTTATAAGCAGACTTACTTTAAAGTGCAAAAGATTGCAAAATCTCCTCATTCTGTCAGTGGGAAAAGATCCAAGATAAATTTCTCACTAGTGATATAAAGTAGCTTTCCACTCCCCGCGGCCCCCCCCCACCCCCCCACCAAATCTCTTTAGTTTAAAATAAATCAGATATAGTTTGGTATCATATCTGGAAACATTTCAGAATTATAAGTAACATCACTATCAATTAGTTTATTTTTTCTACAAAGAGATATTGTGGGCTAGGATGTAAATAGTAAGAACTGATAGATCACTGTACTTTGTCCTCTAGAGCAGGGGTTAGCAAACTTTTTCTGGAAAGAGACAGATGGTAAAGATTTTAGGCTTTGAAGACTATAAGGTCCCTGTTTCAGCTATTCAACTCTGCCACTGTAGCACAATACCAGCTACAGATCATGAGTAAATGAAGCAATGTGGCTGCTTTCCAATAAAACATTATTTACAAAAACAGCAGGCCATATTTGGCCCTAGTTTGCCAATCCCAACTCTAGAAAGTTCTATCTATCTATGAAAACTAAAATTCTTGAACATTTGGAGAGCAGTTAAGTACTCAACTGCATGGTAATGAAAGTAAGTAAGTGTAAAAGGAGTTGAAGATAAAAGAAAATAATAAGGACTGGAGTCCTTGGGAAGAGTTTACAGAAGATGTGGAGGTAATGGAACTCAACATGGATCCTGAAGGATGAAGCTTACATTGAATAATCTTACACTGAATAATCATCTGAGGGGGAAGAGTAGGAAGGGTTGCATTATAGAAGGAGAATCAGAAGCAAAGCCAAAGAAAGAGACAGTAATGGGCATGACATTGTAGGGTAGAAGTGAGGATACTTTCCCCATTAAGGCTGAGTTTTTTTCTCACCCAATGGAGTTATGGGAACTTGAATTGGATTGGGTGGAGTTGGATCATACTGAAAATTTGGGAAGCCAGATGGAGGTGTTTGGCTTCAATGTGGTAGGCATTTGGGAGCCACTGTAGTTCTTTCAAGCAGGTTGGTAATGAAATAAAAGTGGGATTTCAATGGTATGTAAAACAAACAGTGGTTAAAAAAAAAAAAAAAATGCTGAAGTCAGATTAACATTCCATAAGGCTGTTGGGATAATCCAGAGTAGAGGATATTAAGGTTATGCCTATATATGATGAGATAGGGTAATGGGGATGCTATGGACTAAATGTTTCTGTCCCCCAAAATTCTTATGTTGAAGCCCTAATCAATGTGATGGTATTAGGAGTTGGGCCTTTGGGAGGCAATTAAATCATGAGGGTGGAGCCCTCATGAATGGGATTAGTACCCTTATAAGAGGCCAGAGAGCTAGCTAGCTCTTTCCACCATGTGAGGACACAGAGAAAAATTGGCAGTGTGCAACCCAGAAGAAAGCCCTCACCAGAACTCGATCCCACGAGCACTCTGATCTGAGACTTCCAGCCTCCAGAACTGTGATAAATTTGTTGTTTATAAGCCACCTAGTCTATGACAGACACTTTTACACTTTGTTATAGCAGCCCAAACTAACTGTCTAAAACAGGAGAGAAGATGTTGAATCTGAAAAGCACTTAAAAGTATAAAACATCGAGAAGAACTAGAAGATGGCCAAATAGGAACAGCGCCGGTCTGTAGCTCCCAGCTAAATCAACGCAGAAAGTGGGTGATTTCTGCATTTCTAAGTGAGGTACCCAGGTCATCTCATTGGCACTGGTTGGACAGTGGGCGCAGGCCACAGAAGGCGAGCCTAAGCAGGGTCTGGTGTCACCTTACCCAGGAGGTGCAAGGGGTCAGGGAATTTTCTCCCCTACCCAAGGGAAGGTATGAGGGACTGAGCCTGAGGAACCGTGTACTCCAGTCCAGATACCGCACTTTTCTCATGGTCTTCACAACCTGCAGAACGGGAGATTCCCTCCGGTGCCTACCCCACCAGGGCCCTGGGTTTCAAGCACAAAACTGGACGGCCGTTTGGGCAGACACTGAACTAGCTGCAGGAGTTTTTTTGTTGTTCTTGTTTTTCTGTGTGTGTGTGGTTTTTTTGTTTGTTTTGACACCCCAGTGGTGGTGGGAACGCCAGCAAGACAGAACCATTCACTCCCGTCAAAAGGGGTGCCGAAGCCAGGGAGCCAAGTGGTCTGGCTTGGTGGGCCCCAACCCCACAGAGCCCAGCAACCTAAGATCCACTGGCTTGAAATTCTCACTGCCAGTACAGCAGCAGTCAAAGATCGACCTGGGACGCTCGAGCTTGGTGGGAGAAGGGGCATCCCCCATTGCTGAGGCTTGAGTAGGGGGTTTTACCCTCACAGTGTAAACAAAGCCACTGGGAAGTTCAAACTGGGAGGAGCCCACCACAGCTCAGCAAAGCCACGGTAGCCAGACTTGCAGATGTCACCTCTCTGGGCAGGGCATCTCTGAAAAAAAGGCAACAGCCCCAGTCAGGGTATTATAGATAAAACCCCCGTATCTCTAGGACAGAGCACCTGGGGGAAGGGGCGGCTGTGGGCGCAGCTTCAGCAGACTTACACGTCCCTGCCTGACAGTTCTGAAGAGAGCAGCAGATCTCCCAGCACAGCGTTTGAGCTCTGCTAAAGGTCAGACTGCCTCAAGTGGGTCCCTGACCCCCGTGTATCCTGACTGGGAGACACCTCCCAGTAGGGACCGACAGACAGACACCTCGTACAGGAGAGCTCTGGCTGGCATCTGGCAGGTGCCCCTCTGGGACAAAGCTTCCGGAGGAAAGAACAGGCAGCAATTTTTGCTGTTCTGCAGCCTCTGCTGGTGATACCCAGGCAAACAGGGTCTGGAGTAGACCTCCAGCAGACCTGCAGCAGAGGAGCCTGTTTGTAAGAAGGAAAACTAACAAACAGAAAGGAATAGCACGTCCACTAAAATACCCCATCCAAAGGTCACCAACATCAAAGACCAGAGGTAGATAAATCCACAAAGAAAGATGCGGAGAAACTAGCACAAAATGGCTAAAAATTCCAAAAACCAGAACACCTCCTCCCCGGCAAGGGAACAAAACTGGACGGAGAATGATTTTGATGAATTGATAGAAGTAGGCTTCAGAAGGTGGGTAATAACAAACTGCTCCGAGCTAAAGGAGCTTGTTCTAACCCAATGCAAGGAAGCTAAGAACCTTGAAAACAGGTTAAATGAATTGCTAACTAGAATAACCAGTTTAGAGAAGAACATAAATGACCTGATGGAGCTAAAAAAGACAGCACGAGAACTCTGTGAAGCATACACAAGTATCAACAGCCAAATTGATCAAGTGGAAGAAAGGACGTCAGAGATTGAAGATCAACTCAATGAAATAAAGTGAGAAGACAAAATTAGAGAAAAAGGAGTGAAAAGAAATATGATACTATGTGAAAAGACCAAATCTACGTCTCATTGCTGTACCTAAAAGTGACAGGGAGAATGAAACCAAGTTGGAAAACACTCTTCAGGATATCATCCAGGAGAACTTCCCCTCCCTAGCAAGACAGGCCCACATTCAAATTCAGGAAATACAGAGAACACCACTAAGATACTGCTCGAGAAGAGCAACCCAAGACACATAATTTTAAGTCAGATTCACCAAGGTTGAAAGGAAGGAAAAAGTGTTAAGGGCAGCCAGAGAGAAAGGTCGGGTTACCCAAAAAGGGAAGCCCATCAGACTAACAGAGGATATCTAGGCAGAAACACTACAAGCCAGAAGAGAGTGAGGGCCAATACGCAACATTCTCAAAGGAAAGAATTTTCAACCAGGAATTTCATATCCAGCCAAGCTAAGCTTCATAAGTGAAAGAGAAATAAAATCCTTTACAGACAAGCAAAGGCTGAGAGCTTCTGTCACCACCAGGCCTGCCCTACAAGAGCTCCTGAAGGAAGGACTAAACATAGAAAGGAACAACTGGCACCAGCCACTGCAAAAACATACCAAATTGAAAACATACCAACTTGTAAAGACCATCAACACTATGAAGAAACTGCATCAACTAATGGGCAAAATAACCAGCTGGTATCATAATGACAGGGTCAAATTCACACACAATAATACTAACCTTAAATGTAAATGGGCTAAATGCTCCAATTAAAAGACCCAGACTGGCAAACTGGAAAAAGTCAAGACCCATCGGTGTACCGTATTCAGGAGACCCATCTCACGTGCAGAGACACACATAGGCTCAAAATAAAGGTATGGAGGCATATTTACCAAGCAAATGGAAAGAAAAAAGCAGAAGTGGCAATCCTAATCTCTGATAAAACCGACTTTAAATGAACAAAGATCAAGAGAGACAAAGAAGAGCATTACATAATGGTAAAGGTGTCAACACAACAAGAACTAACTAACTATCCTAAATACATATGCACACAATACAGAGCACCCAGATTCATAAAGCAAGTTCTTAGAGGCCTGCACAAAGACTTAGACTCTCACACAGTAATAGTGGGAGACTTTACACCCCACTGTCAATATTAGATAAACCAGACAGAAAATTAACAAAGATATTCAGAACTTGAACTCAGCTCTGGACCAAGTAGACCTAATAGGCAATCTACAGAACTCTATACCCCAAATCAACAGAATATACATTCTTAGCACCTCATTGCACTTACTGTAAAATTGATCACATAATTTGAAGTAAAACACTTCTTAGCAAATGCAAAAGAAAGAAAATCATAACAAACAATCTCTCAGACCACAGTGCAATCATATTAGAACTCAAGATTAAGAAACTCACTCAAAACCACACAGCTACATGGAAACTGAACAACCTACTCCTGAATGAATACTGGGTAAATAACAAAATGAAGGCAGAAATACAGATGTTCTTTGAAACCAATGAGAACAAAGACACAATGTACCAGAATCTCTGGGACACATTTAAAGCCGTGTGTAGAGAGAAATTTGTAGCACTAAATGCCCACAAGAGAAAACAGGAAAGATCTAAAATTGACACCCTAACATCACAATTAAAAGAACTAGAGAAGCAAGAGCAAACACATTCAAAAGCTAGCAGAAGACAAGAAATAACCAAGATCAGAGCAGAACTTTAGGAGAGAGACACATGAAAACCCCTTCAAAAAAATCAATGCATCCAGGAGTTGTGTTTTAAAAAAAGATCAACCAAATAGATGGACCACTAGCCAGACTAATAAAGAATAAAAGAGAAGAATCAAATAAATGCAATAAAAAATGATAAAGGGGATATCACCACTGATCCCACAGAAATACAAACACCTCTATGCAAGTAAACTAGAAAATCTAGAAGAAATGGATAAATTCCTGGACACATACACCCTCCCAAGACTAAACCAGGAAGAAGTTGAATCCCTGAATAGACCAATAACAAGTTCTGAAATTGAGGCAGCAATTAATAGCCTACCAACCAAAAAAAGTCCGGGACCAGATGGATTCACAGCCGAATTCTACCAGAGGTACAAAGAGGAGCTGGTGCCATTCCTTCGGAAACTATTCCAAACAATAGAAACAGAGGGAATCCTCCCTAACTCATTTTTATGAGGCCAGCATCATCCCGATACCAAAACCTGGCAGAGGCACAACAAAAAAAGAAAATTTTCAGGCCAATATTCCTGATGAACATCGATGCAAAAATCCTCAATCAAATACTGGCAAACCAAATCCAGCAGCACATCAAAGAGCTTATCCACCATGATCAAGCTGGCTCCATACCTGGGATGCAAGGATGTTTTAACATATGCAAATCAATAAACATAATCCATCACATAAACAGAACCAACGACAAAAACCACACGATTATCTCAATAGATGCAGAAAAGGCCTTTGGCAAAATTCAACACCCCTTGATGCTAAAAACTCTCAGTAAACTGGGTATTGATGGAACGTATCTCAAAATAATAAGAGCTATTTATGACAAACTCACAGCCAATGTCATACTGAATGGGCAAAAACTGGCAGCATTCCCTTTGAAAACCAGCATCAGATACGGATGCCCTCTCTCACTACTCCTATTCAACATAGTGTTGGAAGTTCTGGCCAGGGCAATCAGGCAAGAGAAAGAAATAAAGCGTATTCAGATAGGAAGAGAGGAAGTCAAATTGTCTCTGTTTGCAGATGACATGATTGTATATTGAGAAAACCCCATCGTCTCAGCCCAAAATCTCCTTAAGCTGATAAGCAACTTCAGCAAAGTCTCAGGATACTAAATCAATGTGCAAAAATCACAAGCATTCCTGTACACCAATAACAGACAAACAGAGAGCCAAATCATGAGTGAACTCCCATTCACAATTGCCACTAATAGAATAAAATACCTAGGAATACAACTTACGAGGGATGTGAAGGACCTCTTCAAGGAGAGCTACAAACCACTGCTCAAGGAAATAAGAGAGAACACAAACAAACGGAAAAACATTCCATGCTCATGGATAGGAAGAATCAATATTGTGAAAATGGCCATACTGCCCATAGTAATTTAGAGATTCAATGCTATCCCCATCAAGCTACCATTGACTTTCTTCACAGAATTGGGAAAAACTACGTTAAACTTCATAGGGAACCAAAAAGAGCCCATATAGCCAAGACAATCCTAAGCAAAAAGAACAAAGCTGGAGGCATCATGCTACCTGACTTTAAACTTTACTGCAAGGCTACAGTAACCAAAACAGCATGGTACTGCTACCAAAACAGAGATGTAGACCAACGGAACAGAACGGAGCCCTCAGAAATAATACCACACATCTACTACCATCTGATCTTTGACAAACCTGACGAAAACAAGCAATGGGGAAATGATTCCCTGTTTAATAAATGCTGTTGAGAAAACTGGCTCACCATATGCAGAAAACTAAAACTGGATCCCTTCCTTATACCTTATACAAAAATTAACTCAAGATAGATTAAAGACTTAAACAAACATAAGACCTAAAGCCACAAAAATCCTAGAAGAAAACCTGGGCAATACCATTCAGAACAGAGGCTTGGGCAAAGACTTCATGTCCAAAACACCAAAAGCAATGGCAACAAAAACCAAAATTGTCAAATGGAATCTAATTAAACTAAAGAACTTCTGCACAGTCGAAGAGACTATCACCAGAGTGAAGAGGCACCCTACAGAATGGGAGAAAATTTTTGCAATCTATCCATTTGACAAAGGGCTAATATCCAGAATCTACAAAGAACTGAAACAAATTTACAAGAAAAAAACGAAGAACCCCATCAAAAAGTGGGCAAAGGATATGAACAGACACTTCTCAAAAGAAGACATTTATGCAGCCAACAAACATGGAAAAATGCTCATCATCACTGGCCATCAGAGAAATGCAAATCAAAACCACTATGAGATACCACCTCATGCCTATTAGAGAAGTCAGGAAACAACAGATGCTGGAGAGGATGTAAAGAAATAGGAATGCTTTTACACTGTTGGTGGGAGTGTAAATTAGTTCAACCATTGTGGAAGACAGTATGGCAATTCCTCAAGGATCTAGAACCAGCAATCTCATTTGACCCAGCAATCCCATTACTGGGTATATACCCAAAGGATTTTAAATCATTCTACTGTAAAGATGCCACGTACCTGTATGTTTATGGCAGCACTGTTCACAATAGCAAAGACTTGGCACCAACCCAAATGTCCATCAATGACAGACTGGATAAAGAAAATGTGGCACATATACACCATGGAATACTATGTAGCCATAACAAAGAATGAGTTCATGTTCTTTGCAGGGACATGGATGAAGCTGGAAACCATCATTCTCAGCAAATGATCACAAGAACAGAAAACCAAACCCCGCATGTTCTCACTCATGAGTGGTAGTTGAACAATGAAAACACATGGACACAGGGAGGGGAACATCACACACTAGGGCCTGTTGGAGGGTTGGGGGCTAGAAGAGGTATAGCATTAGGAGAAATACCTAATGTAGGTGACATACCTAATATAGGTGACGGGTTGATGGGTGCAGCAAACCACCATGGCACATGTATACCTACGTAACAAAAGTGCACGTTCTGCACGTGTACCCCAAAACTTAAAGTATAATTTTTTAAAAAGTATGAAACATCTGGCTTCTGGAATACAGGTTATAAAAATGAGGACAGATGCATCAAATAAGACCTAAGAATCCAGGCTTTCTAACCAGGAAAATCTAAATATGGGATGAGATGATAGACACAGGAAGACTAAAAGGTCATGTTGTCGACTAGAGTTTGTTGACATTAGGATGCTAAATAATTTATTTAGTTTTTTTATATTAGCTTTAAGAAATAAAAGACCCCAGGCAAGCAAGAATCCTTTGACCAAAGTGAATTATAGAAGACTTGTGTGAGAATGAGCCTACTTAGCAGTGAAAGCAAAGACTTAGGAACAAAAGGTTGTACGATG